>NW_027706613.1:0-337 GCF_054177405.1 Leptonychotes weddellii | reverse complement strand
TATTGTACGATTCCATTTATATGAAATGTCCAGAATAGATAGTCTATAAAGATAGAGAGTAGATTAGTGGTTGCCTGAGGCCGGGGGTGGGGAGGTGGAGGAAAAATGCACATGACTGTTAGGGAGGATAGGGTTTCTTTTTCAGGCCCCAAAAATATTCTATAATTGGTTGTTGTGAGGGTTGCACAACTCTGTGAATATTCTAAAAGCCATTGAATGATATACTTTAAATATGGGTGAATGTATGGCATGTGAATTATATCTCAATAAAGCTTTGAAAGAAAGAAGAAAGAAAGAAAGAAAGAAAGAAAGAAAGAAAGAAAGAAAGAAGAGAGAA
>NW_027706612.1:0-337 GCF_054177405.1 Leptonychotes weddellii | reverse complement strand
TTAGGCAGAGAAGGGCAGTCAATCAACTATGCTCACTTTCTGGTGAGGACAGTTAAGAAAGAAAGGAAGGGTTTATGGGGCGCCTGGGTGGCTCAATCATTAAGTGTCTGCCTTCTGCTCAGGTCATGATCCCAGAACCCTGGGATCAAGCCCCGCATCGGGCTCCCTGCTCGGCGGGAAGCCTGCTTCTCCCTCTCCCTCTCCCCCTGCTTGTGTCTCCTCTCTCACTGTGTCTCTCTCTGTCAAATAAATAAAAATCTTTAATAAAAATAAATAAATAAATAAAAAGAAAGGAATAAAAACCCAAAAGTGTTAATACAGCGGGTGAACTGTCTTT
>NW_027706611.1:0-337 GCF_054177405.1 Leptonychotes weddellii | reverse complement strand
AGTAGCTCTGAGAACATGGGACAGATCTAATTGGTCTTTTCTACAACTAATGTCTTGGGTGACAGACTGCCCATACCCCACTCTCCAAGTCTCAGCTCCTTGAATCTCCTGGATAAATTCTAAAGGCATTTATTTAGTAGATTCTGTTTTCCCATCTGCAGGATTGTAGTTCCTTTATTCTGTTGATGTTCATCATATATGTTGTTGCATATAAACATATATAGATATTTACAGGTGTAAATATGTATGGAAACACAAACACACTGCTTTCCCATATAAAATAGGATAAATAAAATATATAAATGCAGAAAGTTATGATTTGTCTCATTTGCATTTC
>NW_027706610.1:0-337 GCF_054177405.1 Leptonychotes weddellii | reverse complement strand
ATATCAGTGAGATTATATGATACATGTCTTTCTCTGATTGACTTATTTCGCTTAGCATAATACCCTCTAGTTCCATCCACATCTTTGCAAATGGCAAGATTCCATTTTTTTGATGGCTGCATAATTTTCCATTGTATATATATATATATATATATAACATCTTCTTTATCCATTCATCTGTTGATAGACATCTTGGCTCTTTCCATAGTTTGGCCATTATGGACATTGCTACTATAAACATTGGGGTGTACTTACCCCTTTGGATCACTATATTTGTATCTTTGGGGTAAATCCCCAGTAGTGCAATTGCTGGATCATAGGGTAGCTCTATTTTCAA
>NW_027706609.1:0-337 GCF_054177405.1 Leptonychotes weddellii | reverse complement strand
CTGGGAAGTCTCCTGTAGGCTCCCATTCTGGTGCAGCTCCCACACGGTGTCCTGGATCTGCTGGCTCAGCTTGTACACAACAACAACTCAGGGTCAACAGCTCCGGCAGCTCTCACCGGATCCTCTACTGGGGTCCCTGGTTCTGGGCTAGTTTCAGGTGTCGCTCCATGGCCGCATCTGCTCAACATCTTCAAAGTTGGAGGCTTAGAGACAGTGAGACATGGATACCAGTGCCAGCGAAAGACAGAGGCAGGGCCCAGTGTGGCCTCATGGACTCCAGCTCATCTCCGTAGGCTCCAGTTTGTCCTTGCTCCCCACATTTCACATCCATCTTCCC
>NW_027706608.1:0-337 GCF_054177405.1 Leptonychotes weddellii | reverse complement strand
GTTAAGGAAGGCACATATTGAATGGAGCACTGGGTGTTATTCGCAAACAATGAATCATGGAACACTACATCAAAAACTAATGATCTAATGTATGGTGATTAACATAACATAATAAAATTAAAAAAAGACAAAATATTATTTTCTCTTCCATTTCTCATTTTGGTTTTTGAGTCTTCTCTCATTTTTTCTTAATGTAGCTGCCAATTTTGTTCATTTTTTGGAAAAACTGGTCATTATATTATTATTCATTCTGGTCACTATTTTATTTATTTCTGATTTTTCTTTGTCATTTCCTTCCTCCACGAAATTTCAGCTAAGCTTCTTCTTTTTCTACTGC
>NW_027706607.1:0-337 GCF_054177405.1 Leptonychotes weddellii | reverse complement strand
TTTTTTTTAAAGATTTTATTTATTTATTTGACAGAGAGAGACACAGTGAGAGCAGGATCACAAGCAGGGGGAGAGGGAGAGGGAGAAACAGGCTTCCCGCAGAGCAGGGAGCCCGATGCGGGGCTCGATCCCAGGACCCTGGGATCATGACCTGAGCCGAAGGCAGACGCTTAACGACTGAGCCACCCAGGCGCCCCACAAAAACCATTTTTTAAACAAGACCTCTGAAAACAGAACTCAACTGAGAGCCAGATAAACAGAAGACAATTAATTTACTTTTAAGAGGGAGAAATGTGAAAACTTGGTTTTAAAATGAAGGGAAAACACTAACAACAAC
>NW_027706606.1:0-337 GCF_054177405.1 Leptonychotes weddellii | reverse complement strand
GATATCATTTAGGAAAAAAAATCGACATCTGTTATAGAAATAAATCTACCATTTGGAGACAAGTACATAAAGATCTAAATAAACTGAGCTATATACCATGTTCATGGGTAGTAAGACTGGGTATAATAAAACATGTATGTTCTTTAGAGAAAAAACTACAAATTCAGCTTATTCCAAAATATATATGCATTGCAATGGGTGAAAATAAAGAAGGCATTATTGAAGAGGAAGAACAAGTTCGTATGATATATCCTATTAAATATCAACATACAGGGTGCCTGGGTGGCTCAATTGGTTAAGTGACTGCCTTTGGCTCAGGTCATGATCCCGGAGTCCC
>NW_027706605.1:0-337 GCF_054177405.1 Leptonychotes weddellii | reverse complement strand
TGGACATAGGCTTTTATTAACTTGAGTAAATATCTAGAAGTGGAATGGCTGGGTCATGTGGCAAGTGTGTGCTGAACTGGGAAACTACAGAGCGATTTTCCTGCGTGGCTGCACCATTTTCATGCCTGACTCAGCAAGGGAATGGGTGTGAGTCCCAGTAGCTCCGTCTTCCTGCTAACTATTCATATGATCAGTCTTTTACATTTTAGTCATTCTAGTAGGTGTGCTATGATACTCTGGTTTTATTTTTCATTTCTCTAATGACTAATGTGTCAAATAATTTTTCTTTTTTTTATTTAATTTAATTTTATTGTGTTATGTTAGTCACCATACAGTA
>NW_027706604.1:0-337 GCF_054177405.1 Leptonychotes weddellii | reverse complement strand
AAATTCTGCTTGGACCCTCAGTCCCTACTAAGCCCTTCCTCTCCCAACCTAACATTAAACGAAGACAGTAAAATTATCTATTGACTCAGCTGTTTCCAAACATTTCCTTCCCCTATCCTCAACTCTTTTTTTAAAGATTTTATTTATTTATTTATTTATTTATTTATTTATTTATTTGAGAGAGAGAAACAGCATGAGAGGGGAGAGGGCCAGAGGGAGAAGCAGGCTCCCTGCTGAGCCGGGAGCTCGATGTGGGGCTCGATGAGGGACTCGATCCCAGGATTCCGGGATCATGACCTGAGCCGAAGGCAGTTGCTTAACCAACTGAGCCACCCAG
>NW_027706603.1:0-6070 GCF_054177405.1 Leptonychotes weddellii | reverse complement strand
AGGGGGAAATGAACAATTAGAATCTATGGACTCAGAGAAACCAACTGAGGACTTTAGAGGGGAGAGGGCGGGGGGATGGGTTAGCCCAGTGATGGTTATTAATGAGGCAGGTATTGCATGGAGTACTGGGTGTTATTTGCAAACAGTGAATCAGAGTGGTGTATTTTGCCAATGCTTTTTCTGCATCAATTGAGAGGACCATATGGCTCTTCTCTCTCCTCTTATTAATGTGTTCTATCACATTGATTTGTGAATGTTGAAACACCCTTGGATCCAGGGGATAAATCCCACTTGGTCGTGGTGGATGATCCTTTTAATGTATTGTTGGATCCTATTAGCTACGATTTTGTTGAGAATTTTGGAATCCATATTCGTCAGGGATATCAGTATGAAATTCTCCTTTTTGATGGGGTCTTTGCCTGGTTTGGGGATCAAGGTAATGCTGGCCTCATAGAATGAGTCTGGAACTTTTCTTCTGTTTCAATTTTTTGAAACAGCTTCAAGAGAATAGATATTATTTCTTCTTTGAATGTTTGGTAGTATCCCCAGGGAATCCATCAGGCCCTAGACCCTTTTTTGGTCTAGGGGGGCAGTATTTGCTTCAATCTAGTTCCTGGTAATTGGCTTATTCAGGTTGTCAATTTCTCCCTGTTTCAGTCTTGGGAGTTTATAGGTTTCAAGGAAAGCATCCATTTCTTCCAGGTTGCTTAATTTATTGGCATATAGTTGTTGATAATAATTTCTAAGAGTTGTTTAATTTTCTTGGTGTTAATTGTGATCTCTCCCCTTTCATTCATAATTTTATTAATTTGGGTCCTTTCTCTTTTCTTTTGGGTAAGTCTGGCCAGTGGTTTATTGATCTCATTAATTCAAAGAACCAGCTTCTAGTTTCGTTGATCTGGTCTACTGTATTTCTGGTTTCTAATTCATTGATCTCTGCTCTAATCTTAATTATTTCTCTTCTAATGCATGGCTTAGACATCATTTGTTGCTTTTTCTCCAGTTATTTAATGTGTAAAGTTAGTTGGTGAATTCGGGATTTTTCTTTTCCTTTTTTTTTTTTTTTTTTCAGTGAGGCTTGTTTGGCTATGTATTTCCCCTTGAGACCTCCTTTGCAGTACCCCATAGGTTTTGGACCAATGTGTTTTCATTCTCATTGGTTTCCATGAATTGTTTAAGTTCTTCTTCGATGTCCTGGTTGATCCAAACATTCTTAAGCGGAGTGGTCTTTAGCTTCCAAATGTTTGAATTTCTCCCCAATTTTTTCTTGTGACTGAGTTCCAGCTAAAGCACTTTGGTCTGAGAAAATGCAGGGAAGAATCTCAATCTTTTGATATCGGTTGAGACCTGATTTGTGACCCAGTATGTGGTCTATTCTGGAGAAAGTTCCGTGTGTGCTGAGGAGAATGATTATTCTGTTTTTTTAAGGTGGAATGTTCTGTATATATCTATGAAGTCTATCTGGTCTATTGTGTCACTCAAAGCTCTTGTTTCTTTGTTGATTTTCTGCTTAGAATACCTGTTTATTGCTGAGAGTGGAGTATTGTGGTCTCCTACAATTAACATATTATTATCACTGTGACTCTTTATTTTGGGTTAACAGTTGGCTTATGCAGTTGGCTGCTTGCATTTTGGGGGCATAGATATTTACAGTTGTTAGATCTTCTTGTTGGATAGGCCCTTTAAGAATGATATAGTGTCCTTCTGTGTCTCTAACTACAGTCTTTAGCTTGAAATCTAATTTGTCTGATATAAGAATTGCTACCCCAGGTTTCTTTTGAGGTCCATTTGCATGAAGATGGATCTCTATCCCTTCCCTTTCAGTCTGGATGTATCTTTAGGTTCAAAATGAGTCTCTTGTAGACAGCATATGAATGGGTCCTGTTTTTTTTTATCCAATCTGCTACCCTGTGCCATTTAATGGGAGCATTTATGCCGTTCACGTTGAGGGTGATTGTTGAAAGATATGAATTTATTGTCATCATGTTTCTTGTGAAGTCCTTGTTTCTATAGATTGTCTCTGTAAATTTCTGTTCTATATCAGTCTTGGTGCTTTCTTCTTTTATCAAAGCCTCTTTAATATTTCTTGCAGGGCCAGCTTAGTGGTCACATATTCTTTCAGTTTCTGCCAGTCTTGGAAGCTCCTTTTCTCTCCATCCATTCTAAGTGACAGCCTTGCTGGATAAAGTATTCTTGGCTTCATGTTCTTCTCCTTTAGTACCCTGAATATGTCTTACCAGGACTTTCTGGCTTGCCAGGTCTCTGTGGATAGGTCTGACGTTATTCTGATATTCCTCCCTCTGTATAAGGAATCTCTTCTCCCTAACTGACCTTAAGATGGTTTCCTTGCTTCTAAGATTTGCGAGTTTTACTATTACATGCTGGGCTGTTGTCTTTTCTCTTTAATCTTCGGGGGGGTCCTCTCTGCCTCTAGGACATGAATGTTTGTTTCATTCCCCAGATTAGGGAAGTTCTCAGCTACGATTTGCTCAAATGTATCTTCTAGTCCTCTCTCTCTCTCTCCACCCCTCAGGGATCCCAATAATTCTGACATTGGAACATTTCATGTCTTCCCTTATTTCTCTAATTCTGTTTTCATGGATTTTGAGCTGTTTCTCTCAAGTGCCCTCTTTTTCCTTCTTTTCTATTAATTGGTCTTCTAGATCACTAATTCGTTTTTCTGCTTCATTTACCCTAGTTGTTAGAGTATCTAGATTAAATTGGATCTCATTGATAGCATTTTAAGTTTTGCCATTTCAGCTCTCATTTCTGCCCTTAGAGAGACTATGTTGCCATTAATCGATTTTTCCCTTCTAGCTATCATCTTCATAATGGTTACCCTGAAGTCCATTTCTGGCATCTTGGTTATATCTGTATCCATTTGTAAATCTGTGGCAGAATCACAGTCTCTGAGTCTTTCCTATTTTGGGGGATCCTCCTCTTAGTCATTCTGTTAAGGGGTGGTTGAGGGAATGTACAGAATTCAAATGATTGACCACAACCCAAGCAAGATGTACCTGTTTTATAGGGTCTTTAGGGTTGTTGGCATCTTTTTCTTCCAGCCTGTCTTCTGGGTGAGGGTCCTGCCTCACTGTTACTCAGGCAACCCTGTTTGGGCAGAGTTGCCCTGCCCTCTATGGGAGGGGCAGATGGGCTCAGTGCAAACCAGGTTTTTGGTGCTTTTGTTCTCTGGTGGCTTTCCCTGGTGGCTTTCCACATCTCTTCTGAGAGTCAGAGCAGAAATGACCATTTCCAACCATCTGCCTCATAACAGAGAGTTTGCAGTCTCTTCTTCAGTGAGCTTGCCAGGCCACACCCACTCTGTTTCTGTCTGTGCTGCTAAAAACCGCAGTGTCTTGGGTTGTGTGCCCCACAGCAGCACTTCCAGCCCTCACTTCCAGGTCCAAGTGCGTCTCTGCCCTTTGTGCTTCTAAAACCGCTAGCCACCCCCAGTTTGCATGCACTTCCCCATAGCTCCAGGTTTCAGTCCAGGCGGCTGCCTTAAAGTCCTGTCCCCACCACTACTGATCTGTGAGTCTGCGCCCGGTCCCCAGCACAGGAGACTTTTGAGCTCTGGTGGTGCAGGATCCCGAAGGCTCCCTCCCCCTTCTGTTTCTCTTCCAATATCTGCCCACAGAATCATGGCTCCCCACTTCATACCTCAAAACAACCACCAGTGATATTGTTTGTAGAGATCCATTTATATCTTCTTACATCTAAGGCTGATTTTGTGGGTGTTCAGAGTGGTCTGGTAGATATCCAGCTCAATTTAAGGGACCGGTTGGAATAGCATCCCCTACTCCTCCACCATCTTTGCCCCTTGCACCTGTTCTATTGTTTGTTAAGTTTCTATGTCATTTATTTCTGTTCTAATCATTATCATTCTCTTCCTTCTTCTGCCTTTAGGCTTCATTTATGGTTCTTTTACTATTTCCTTTAGGGGTAATGTTAGGCTGTTTATTTGATATTTTTCATGCATTTTCAGGTAGACCTGTATTACTATATACCTCCCCCTTAGGACCACTTATACTGCATCTCAGTGGTTTTTGCCCATTGTATTTTCATTTTCATTTATTACCACTTAATTTTTTAATTTCTTTGATTTACTGGTTGACACATTCATTTTTTAGCAGCATGTTGTTTAACCTCCTTGTGTTTTTTCAAATTTGTTTTTACTATGTTTGACTTCAAATTTCATACTGTTGTAGTCAAAAAAGATACATGGTATGATCTCAATCTTTTTGTATTTATTGAGGTCTGATTTGTGTCATAATATGTGACCTATTCTGGATAATGTACCATATTCACTTGAAAATAATATGCATTCTGCTATTTTAGGATGGAATGTTCCGATTATCTGTTAAGTACATTGGGTCCCATGTGTAAATCAGTCATTTCTACCGTTTTCTCTTTATATAATCTTTCCATTGATGTAATGAGGTGTTAAAATTCCTGCATTATTAGTATATTATCAATTAGTTCCTTTGTATTGGTTATTGTTTTATATATATCGGTCCTCCCATTTTGGGTGTAAAAATATTTACATTTGTTCTGTTTGTTGGATTGTCCCCTTTATTTGATATAGTGTCCTTTATCTCTTCTTACAGTCTTTGCTTTAAAATCTAGTTTTTCTGAAATAATTATTGTTATGCCAGGCTCCTTTTGACATCAATTTGGGTGATAAGTGTCTCTCAATCCCCTCACTTTCAATCTTCCAGTCTCTTTAGGTCTAAAATGAGTCCTTGTATGCAGAATATAGAAGGTTTTTTTTGTTGTTGTTATTCATTCTGAAACCCTATCTATGTCTTTTAATTTTAGCATTTAGTCCATTTACTTTCAGAGTAATTATTGATAAATATATACTTATTGCCATTTTACTGATTCTTTTGTCACTGTTACTGGAGATTTTCTCTGATTCTTTCTTGTCATTCTCATTTCTGTTCTCTTCTTTCCACTCAAAGAGTCCCCTTTCGTATTTCTTGCAGAGCTATTTTACTGGTCATAAATTCCTTTAGTTTTCATTTGTCTGTGAAACTTATCTTTCTTATTCTGTATGAGAGCCTTGATGGGTAGAGTATTCTTTTTTTTTTTTAATTTTTTTTTTAAAGATTTTATTTATTTATTTGAGAGAGAGAGAATGAGAGACAGAGAACATGAGAGGGAGGAGGGTCAGAGGGAGAAGCAGACTCCCTGCCGAGCTGGGAGCCCAATGCGGGACTCGATCCCGGGACTCCAGGATCATGACCTGAGCCGAAGGCAGTCGCTTAACCGACTGAGCCACCCAGGCGCCCCGGGTAGAGTATTCTTGACTACAGTTTTTGTTTGTTTGTTTGTTTGTTTGTTTTGTTTTCCCTCATTCAGCACTTTGAATATATCATGACACTTTCTTCTCTCTTGCCTAGTATCTGTTAAGAAATCTCCTGCGACCCTTATGGTTTTTCACTTGTATGTTATTGACTTCTTTGTATTGCTGCTTTTACAGTTTTTTTTTCTTTATCACTATATTTTGCAAACTTAATTACACTATGTCTTGGTGTTGGCTTGCTTTCATTGACTTTCATGGGAATTATCTGTATCTCCTGGACCTGGGGGTGTTTCCCTTTTCAGGTTAAGGGGTTATCAGCTATTTATCCTTCAAATACATTTTCCTGCCCTATTTTCTCTCTCTTCTTCTGGGACTCCTAAAATACAAATGTTATTACATTTTATGGAGACACTGAGTTCCCTATCCTTATTCAAAAGTTCTATAATTCTTCTTTCTCTCTATTATTCAGCCTCATTGCTTTCTATTACTTTGTCTTCTTTTTTAAAATTTTTATCCAGTCTGCAACCCTGTGCCGTTTTATGGGAGCATTTAGGCCATTCACGTTGAGAGTGATTATTGAAAGATATGAATTAATTGTCATCATGTTGCCTGTGAAGACGTTGTTTTTATAGATTGTCCCTGTAAATTTCTGTTGTAGATCACTCTTGGGGTCTTTCTCCTTTTATAAAACCCCACTTAATATTTCTTGCAGGACCAGCTTAGTGGTCACATATTGTTTCAATTTCTGCCAGTCTTGGAAGCTCT
>NW_027706602.1:0-337 GCF_054177405.1 Leptonychotes weddellii | reverse complement strand
GTGGGGGGGGGTGATGTCTAAAAGCTGCACTTCTCTCCTGCTACCCCTGCTTGTATTCCCTCTCTCGCTGTGTCTCTCTCTGTCAAATAAATAAATAAAATCTTAAAAAAATGGGGGGCCGCCTGGGTGGCTCAGTCATTAAGCGTCTGCCTTTGGCTCAGGTCATGATCCCAGGGTCCTGGAATCGAGCCCCCCATGGGCTCCCTGCTCAGTGGGAAGCCTGCTTCTCCCTCTCCCACTCCCCCTGCTTATGTTCCCTCTCTTGCTGTGTCTCTCTCTGTCAAATAAATAAATAAAATCTTTTTTAAAAAAATAAATAAAAGCTGCATTTTTAGGG
>NW_027706601.1:0-337 GCF_054177405.1 Leptonychotes weddellii | reverse complement strand
TATGGGAGAGAGGAAGGGATTGTTCATTTGGTCACAGAAGGCTAAAATCATAGCGGGCTTACTGGGAGAACTGTCCGTTGAGACACCCTTTGATAGCATGGAGATGACAAGGAGGAGAAGAAAAGGTGTTCAAAAACGTAGTCCAGTTTGACTTGCCATGAGCTAGAATTTGGGGAAGCCAGGCTTGAGCGTGCGGTGGGGACCTGTGGAAGATTTTTTGAGCTGGGATGTGATTTGAGCAGAACTGTCCTTTAGGAAAATGAATCTGGTAGTGGTGTGGGAATGGATGGAAGTGAGGATGCAGGGATCAGTTAGAAGACTAAGGCTTTAGGTTGGG
>NW_027706600.1:0-337 GCF_054177405.1 Leptonychotes weddellii | reverse complement strand
GTGCACGTACCCCTTCGGATCCCTACTTTTGTATCTTTGGGGTAAATACCCAGTAGCATCACATCCTGTTCTAAAACACCTTGCAAAGTGGGTCAGATCTCCCCATTTTACAGGTAAGGAAACTAAGGCTCAGAGGCTGAGTAACCAGCTCACGCAGCTTTGTAAACAGTAGAGCCGCAAGTTAAAACCTTGCCTGCCACCGCTAAGTCTGGGGCTGTTTCCACCACACCATACTGCCTTTTTTGGAGGGATTAAAAAAAAAATTCATTCCGTTCCTTCTGAGCCGGGGACATTGCTTTCTGCCCAAAGCTGGAATGGGATCGAGGGTTGTGGATGG
>NW_027706599.1:0-337 GCF_054177405.1 Leptonychotes weddellii | reverse complement strand
GGAGTGGAAGGGGCTGTAGAAGATTTGTACTACCATCCAAAGGGCACACAATCATAAATAATTATAAGAGATTTTAATTTGGAAGTTGCTGTCCTTCCAACTGACAACAAAGAAGAATCCATAAAACTGAGTTATAGGAAGAAGAAGAAGAAGGTAGCGGGAGGGGAGGAATGAAGCAGGGGAAATCGGAGGGGTGGACGAACCATGAGAGAAGATGGACTCTGAAAAACAAACTGAGGGTTCTAGAGGGGAGGGGGGTGGGAGGATGGGTTGGCCTGGTGGTGGGTGTTGAGGAGGGCACGTTCTGCATGGAGCACTGGGTGTTGTGCACGAACAA
>NW_027706598.1:0-337 GCF_054177405.1 Leptonychotes weddellii | reverse complement strand
CAGGGAATCAATGAGTGTATGTGATTTCATTTCAGACTCTTTGATGGTCTCCCAGACTGTTCTAGAAAACAGACTTTGGGCTGTAATGTTATTTTATTTTATTTTTTTATGTTTTAGGAAAATCTCTTTTGGCTTTTCTCAGTAAAGAAATTAAAAAAAAAAAAAAAAGGAAAGGTGTTTTGCAGCCAGAACAGGAGCAGTGACGGTGGCAGCAGCCACCACTGCTCCAGCTGCCACCATGCTTCATAAAACCATCCCAATGGGATGAGCGCATTTAGCAGAATGATCAATCCACTGCTGCCATATCACTTCTATTTATAATCTTGGCAGAGCTACA
>NW_027706597.1:0-337 GCF_054177405.1 Leptonychotes weddellii | reverse complement strand
GACACTTGGATGGCTCAGTCAGTTAAGCTTATCTACCTTTGACTCAGGTCATGATCCCAGGGTCCTGGGACTGAGCACCATTTTGGGCTCCCTATAGAGCAGGGAGTCTGCTTCTCCCTCTCCCTCTGACCCTACTCCCTGCCCATACTCTCGCTTGCTTGCTCTAATGAATAAATTATTAAAAATCATTAAAAAAAAAGAACTGAAAGCTCAATCTCAAAGAGATATTTGCAAACCTATGTTCAAAGCAGCATTACTCACAATAGGCAAAAGGTAGAAGCAACCCAAATGTCCAACAAATGAATAAGCAAAATGTAATGTATATACACACACACAC
>NW_027706596.1:0-337 GCF_054177405.1 Leptonychotes weddellii | reverse complement strand
CCGAGGCGATATTCGGGAGGATAGACCGCGGGGGAGGGGCCTCCGTCGGCCGCTTCTGGCAAGTGATAGAGCCGCGGAGCACAAAATCGGAACTTTTAGAAGTCAGCTCTGCTGAGGGACGTCACTGCGGTGGCTAAGCTGGGGGTGGAAGCCTCGCGGAACACTGTGGTTTCAGGACCCTCAGGGTCACAGAAAGCCCGGGGGTACTGAGTGTGGCAGAGCTCCCAGGTAACAGAGCAGGGAAGCCGGCTGCAGAGGCGGAGCCCAGGCACGGGCTTTCAGCTTGGGGTTGCCATAAACCGTGATCCGCAGCACAGTCGGGCCACTGCTCCTCCAG
>NW_027706595.1:0-337 GCF_054177405.1 Leptonychotes weddellii | reverse complement strand
TTGCTCTAGGTAGCATAGACATTTTAACAATATTTGTTCTTCCAATCCATGGGCATGGAAACTTTTTCCATTTCTTTATGTCTTCCTCAATTTCTTTCATGAGTATTCTAGTTTTCTGAGTACAGATTCTTTGCCTCTTTGCTTAGATTTATTCCTAAGTATCTTATGGTTTTGGGTGCTGTTGTAAATGGGATCGACTGCTTAATTTCTCTTTCTTCTGTCTTGTTGTTGGTGTATAGGAATGCCACTGATTTCTTTGCACTGATTTTATATCCTGACACTTTACTGAATTCCTGTATGAGTTCTAGCAGTTTTGGGGTGGAGTCTTTTGGGTTTT
>NW_027706594.1:0-337 GCF_054177405.1 Leptonychotes weddellii | reverse complement strand
TCATAGCAACTTTGGACAAGTATAAAAAAGATTGATATCACTAATTCTTTATTATTTCATTCATCCAACATATAGGTATTAAATATTTATGCTATACCAGTCAATATGGCAGGCACTAAATATTCAGTAGTGAGTAAAACAGACACACTTTCTACTTCATAGTGCTTGTAGCCTACTTTAAATCTGCCACATGACTCCAGTAAAGCTGGGTCAACTTGGATAAATCACTTAATTACTTAAGCCCTCATTCCTTTTTTAAATCTAGTAAAATAAAGAGGTTAAATTAAATTGTACCAAAGATTGTCTTCAGCATAACCTTCCAAGAAAATTAACTCTC
>NW_027706593.1:0-337 GCF_054177405.1 Leptonychotes weddellii | reverse complement strand
CTATACAAATACACACCTATGCTCACCTATACAAAGTTTTCTAATTTAGGGGGGAAAATTTCATGTTACATATTATCTTCCATTTGAGATGTGAATTAGTTGGAAATACACTCAGATAAATTTAGTACTCGGAGTTGTTTTTTTTTTTTACCATGATCCTTCTAGATTTTTACTGTTTCCTAATTTTACTGTCTCAACGAAACAATGGAGGGAAATGCCTTCAGAATAAAATAATCGATAAAAATCAGAAGATTTTTTTTTAAGATTTTTTTAATTTATTTATTTGACAGAGAGATTGACAGCGAGAGAGGGAACACAAGCAGGGGGCAGTGGGAGA
>NW_027706592.1:0-6071 GCF_054177405.1 Leptonychotes weddellii | reverse complement strand
AGAGGGGAGGGGGTGGGGGGATGGGTTAGCCTGGTGATGGGTATTAAAGAGGGCACGTACTGAATGGAGCACTGGGTGTTATACGCAAACAATGAATCATGGAACACTACATCAAAAACTAATGATGTAATGTATGGTGATTAACATAATAAAATAATAAAATAAAAAATAAAAAGCATTTTGCATGGATAAAGAGCTCTCAGAGGTAGGGGTACCTAGGTTGCTCAGTCAGTTAAACATCCGACTCTTGATTTTGGCTCAGGTCATGATCTCAGGGTCATGAGACTGAGTCCCATGTTGGGCTCCACTTAAGATTCTCTCTCTCCCTTTCTCCCTCCCCTCCCTCCATCTCTCTCTCTTTCTCTCTCTCCCTCTCTTAAAAAAAAAGAAAAAAATAAGAGTTGTAGGCAGTAGATGTAGTAGAAGCAGAAGAAAGAGTTAGGAACCTAGGGCATGGTCTAGGCAAGTTATCATGATGGCTTGACCTAAGAAAGTATCAGTGAAGATAAACAAAAGTACATATAGCTGTTTTGGATATATAAATCTTGGGAATTATTCAAAGGTTTGATGAGAGGATGTTAAAAAGGATATCAGTGTCATTAGTAAGATGGAGAGGGGGTAGAAATGAATAATTCTCTTTTGGACATATTGAGATGACAGATATCCAAGATGTTATTGATGAAATTGAGAGCACAAAACTGGAGCTTAGGGAAAGGTAAATTCTGGGGCATACAGATCCTATTTAACACCAAGTAACCAGATAAGCTCACCCAGCATAGCATTACAGATAAAATATAGGACACTAGTTAAATTTGAGTTTCAGATACAATGAATAATTTATCAGTATAATAATTTATTAGTATAAGCATCTCTCAAACATTGCATGGAACACAGTTATACTAAAATATATCCCTATAGTTTATGGGATGGATGGATGGATGGATGGATGGATAGATAGATAGATAGATAGATAGATAGATAGATAGATAGATAGATAGATGTGTGTGTATATTACATCGGAAAAACTTACACTAAAAAAAATTACCTGAAATTCAATTTTAACTGGGCCCACTATATTTTTATTTGCTAAATATGCAACTAAATAGTTGCTAAATGTGGCACCCCTAACTCAGGTTAAGAGTGTACGTATAGAAGACGAAGACCTGGTATACTCTGAACTTCAGAGGTGGATCAGAGGAAGAAGATTATGAAGCGTCTGTAAAGGGCCTTAGAAGGAGGGGTCTATAAGGACAGTATGGGGTCACAGGCACTAAGAGAAAAAAGATGGCCCAAGAAGAAGGAGAAGCTTGACTGAGTCTAAAGTTTTGGCTGTTGCTCAGGGATTGAATAACATGGACCCAACTAGTAACCATGACATTTGGCAGCATGGAAACAAGCCTGGATGACCCTGCAAATTGCATCTACAGTGAAGTAGAGGAACAAGAGACCCATTGCAGTGGGCTGAAGAGATGAAGAAATGGAAATAGTAAATACAGAAATAGGGTGGTAGCGATGGGGTGACACAGGGTCGGGGAGATACAGGATGATGTGTGTATGTTGATGGAATGATCTGGTGGTAGGGAGAAGTGAATGATTCAGAGGTGAGACGGGGAAATGGTGGGACCAAAGCCCTTGACAGGAGACGAGATCCAAACCGTGATGGATAGGCTAACTTTTAAGAGTAGTAGAAACAATTCTTCCATTTTAATGGAAAAAAGACTGCATATTTGTGTGTGGGTTCTGTTGGTTTCAAATTTTATAAAATCACTCCATTTACAAACATGTACACAAATATATCTCATATAAATTTCCTACATTTTAGTTTGTCCAAAATTACCCAGATATTATGTATTCATATAAACAGAGACATACTTAAAATTAGTTGCATGTTTCAAGATGTTTTGATAGCTAAATGAACTACTTTTAGATAGTTGGTTTAGGGGAAAAAAGTGTTCACTTTTACTTTCCCATGGTTGCCTTTATTTTTCATGAATCTGGGAAGTATAAAATAGCCTCTAAACTGTTGTAACATCAAAACTGAAGTTTTTCTAAATGGAAACCAGAAATTCCTAAATAACATTTCCCATAACAACTGCACCATACCATACATCATTAAATAGAAAAGTTTTGCTAATACAAAGTGAAAGCAAAGACTGCCAAGCTCCAGAGACACAAAGGTCAGTTGCTGTGGGAACCATACTTTGGACCTCCTGACCTTTGCATGTGTTGCATTAATGTGGGATTTGCATTGGATCTCCTCCAAAATAAAAATCAGATATCCAGTGATATAGCTGTAAATGCAGCTCAGCAGCAAAGAGACAGTGTGGCACTTTGAGGAGTACAAAGAGAAACAGTAAGGACATTTAAAAACTAAATATAATACTTTTAGAACATTTCTCTAAGTATCATGCAGTTATTTGTCAGTTACCTGAGTTCCTGATGATATTTGTAAATGAACATGATTATTTGCCTGTAACACTTCATGTTCTTATTAACAAAAGAGTGATAGTCTGGCAAACAAAATTCCCTGATATATTAAAGTTTCAGAATAAGGATTGTCTGTATGGTTTCTGTTATTTTTAACACAAAGCTCACAGCTAAAACAATCCTGTATTCTTTTGAATATTTAAAGGGATGTGTCTCTTATCCATATCCTGCATTTGAAGTCAAACTGATACTACTTTTAGAACTGATAAAATATGGGTACAGAAAACAATCCTGATTATTAAACCAACTAATGTGGTTATCTATTGATAACATTTTCCAAATAAACAGGCCTCTTTCTCAGCATGTTTACCACAATTTAAAATTTCCACCTTCACTATCTTTGTAGAGAATTTATCTTAGTTTCCCTGTATGAACACAAGGAGCATAGACAGTGCAAAATCTAAGCTCCATAAAGACAGAGCCTTATATGCTCTGCAATTGCAATGTCTGTTATCCAAAAGGCAGGCATTAAGATGGATGGATGGATGGATGGATGGCTGGCTGGCTGGCTGGCTGGCTGGATAGACGGCCGGCCAGCCAGAGGATTATGGGGAGGGGAAATTATGAATTTAGTGAGATGGAAAGATATCTTAAGTATATTTTTAATCAGATGAGAAAAATAAGACATATCAGAGATTCTCAATGACTTGGTACCATCCCTAAAGCAACAAGTTAGTGACAAATATTTTAATTCCATTTTAAAAACCCAGTCCTTCTACATCCTTCCACCCCTCCTGCAAAGCACAAACTTGCCCTCCTGTAATCTACCCATTCACACACTTGAAAAATAAAACAGATCTCATAAAAATTATTCCAATGACTTTCTAGGCTCTTGTGGCTAGATTTTTACTTCAGCTACACCAAGATATAATTGATAGATAACATTGTGTAAGCTAAAGTGTACAATGTGATGATTTATACCTTTTCTCGTGTGTGTGGTGAGAACATCGAAGATTTACTCTTAGCATTTTTCAAGTAAGCAATACATTATTGCTAATTATAGTCATTATGCTGTACATTACATCCCCCAACCTTACTTATCTTAACACAAACTGGAAGTTTGTACACTTTGACCAGCATCTCCTCATTTCCCCCACCCCCAGCTCCTGGAAACCACCAATCCACTCCCTGTTTCTTTGACTTCCACTTTTTTAGATTCCACATATAAGTGAGATCACAGAATATTTGTTTTTCTCTGTCTGACTTATTTCACTTAGCATAATGCCCTAAGAGTTCACCCATGTTGTCACAAAAGGCAGGATTTCCTTCTTTTTATGGTTGAATAATATTCCGTTGTATATATATATCCACTATATACAATAGATCTGTATCCATTCTTTATTCACTCATCCATTGACAGACACTTATGTTGTTTCCCTGTCTTGGCTATTTCAAATAAATGGTGCAACACATTTAAGACCTACCTGATACCCGGGATTTTCTCAAGGATTCTAAAGCCATCTCAAATACAATGCAGTAGAGAATGAGAGAGGAAATCACAAAGGCCAATATCCCCAAAAATGACAACCATGCTTATTTTAAACAACCCCAACAATTCAGATATTTGACAGCTCATACTTCTAAATCATAAATTGAGGTAATCCCTTCATTAAAAAAAAACTTTTTAGAGGCTGGGACTATGTTATTCTCAACTCAGTATTCTAGAAGTTCACCAAAGCCCTATCATATAGCAGGTACTCAATACATATGTGTACTGGATGAATAGAGTGAATGAAAGCATGCATGCCCAGGCACTGGAGTAAGAAGTAGAATGTAACCTGGTAACTGATGTATTAAAAAAGTTTATGCAAATTCCTCAGGTGTTTAGTTTTATGGAGAAGGTACCTCCCCCAAAAAAGGACTGTCTTGTAAATAAGGATTTCTTAAGACATAAATAAGATCACAAATCCAAGAGCAATTAGAGAAAGGGAAGACAGAGGAGGGGGAGAGAGGGAAGGAGGGAGGGAGGGAGGGAGAGAGAGAGAAAGGAGGGAGGAAAAATGGGAGGGATAGGAAGGGCCAAAGGCGGGAGGGAAGATGTATAATTAAACTGTCAAATTTTGGTGGGTCAAGACAATGGTGCCTAAAATCTATACTTATAGAGGAGGCAATGGGGAGCTGGTTTTTTATTTTACTTTTCTCTTCTTTTTATAGCAATTAAAGCTTTAAACTTAGCCAAAGTTAAGGATGAAATACACAAAGAAAGTAATGACTCTGGGGTTGAGAGTTAATAAAATTCTGGAATGAAAAAAATTAACAATGGCAGTCAAAAACACAAACTAAGCCAAGATCTAATTATATTATACTTTCATGAATGTAAAAAACATTATGAAATATTTAATAATCTACCAAACTCCACGTTTTTCATCTGCCCAGGGATCCCATAGACTTGCATACAATTATCTCTTCAGTTAAACACACAGCACTTGACAAGTACTTAGATTCACATTCACATCATTGTTCCTGATATTACGGGGCCACTTCAAATGCTGGAAGCTCTTCCCTTGACAATCTCTGTGCTTAGAGAGATTTCGGTTATCAGGGATTCAATCTGCTTGTTTTAATTAGTACTTCTACACTATTTGCCTATACCTTACAGGTGAGCCTTTTGGCAGATAATTTAACTTTCTTTATTATTTTGCCAGCATTTCTAAAATTGAATGAAGAAAGAGAAAGGGCTCAGCAGGCATTGAACAACATGACTCCCTGTCAACCAAAATGCTAAACAGATAGTCTGACTTCTGAGAGACCCCAGAACACGAGCTAAGCTTTCAAAAAGAAATGTAACTGTTTGTATTATCTATGTTCTTTTCTTTTGTTTGCCATCAAGATAGTTGTGATTTAACCAGCAAATGGAGGATACTGATAGAGTTATCTAAGAACAGGGTAACCTAGGTAGTACTCTACTGTCAGTCAAGAGGATACTAATAATAACTGATTTCATGAGATACTACTTTTCTATACTATTTGGTACATATAAAAATAGGTAATATGTATCATTAGAAAGCATAATAAAATAAATGTGAACTACCACCTGCCAAACACATCACTAATTTAAGAACAAAAACATTACCACTGTTCTTAAACCTAAGTATTTTGTGCTCCCTCCCAGCTCTTTCCTGCTTCTTTTCATCCCTAAAGTAACCAGTAACTTTCCTTTTTTAAAAATAATTTCAAATGAAAATCGACCATTCTCTAACACCATACACAAAGATAAACTCAAAATGGATGAAAGACCTCAATGTGAGGCAGGAATCCATCAAAATCCTAGAGGAGAACATAGGCAGTAACCTCTTTGACATCGCCCACAGCAAATTCTTTCAAGATACATCTCCAAAGGCTAGTGAAACAAAAGCCAAAATTAACTTTCGGGACTTCATCAAGATAAAAAGCTTCTGCACAGCAAAGGAAACAGTCAACAAAACAAAGTGGCAACCCACAGAATGGGAGAAGATATTTGCAAATGACACTACAGATAAAGGGCTGGTATCCAAGATCTATAAAGAACTTCTCAAACTCAACACCCAAAAATCAAATAATCAAGTCAAAAAATGGGCAGAAGACATGAAAAGACACTTCTCTGA
>NW_027706591.1:0-337 GCF_054177405.1 Leptonychotes weddellii | reverse complement strand
AGTCCCGCATCGGGCTCCCTGCTCGGCAGGGAGCCTGCTTCTCCCTCTGACCCTCCCCCCTCTCATTTGCTCTCTGTCTCTCTCATTCTCTCTGTCTCAAATAAATAAATAAAATCTTTAAAAAAAAAAAAAGAAAAGAAAAGAAAAGAAAAGTCGATTCCTTTCCCATATAGCAGCAATTAACAAGAACTTGAAATTAAAACCACAGTATCACTTACATTAGCATCCCCCAAACAGAAATAGTTAAATATAAACCTAACAAAATACAAGATCTATAAGAAACACTATAAAACAGATGCATGAATTTGAAGAAAAACTAAATAGATGAAGAGATATT
>NW_027706590.1:0-337 GCF_054177405.1 Leptonychotes weddellii | reverse complement strand
TTTTATGGATCCGGTATTACTAAATTCAAGGGCAGAAGTTACAGATTTATGGTAACGGAAAGACCAGGAATAGATTTACAGAAGATCTCAGACCAGAATGGTACTTTTAAAAAGTCAATGTCCTGCAGCTAGGTATCTGAAATTGAGTATGTTCATGGTGATATAAAAGCAGCGAATCTACTGTTAGGTTACAGAAATCCTGATCGGGTTTATCTTGCAGATTACGGACTTTGCTACAGATAATGTCCCAATGTGAACCACAAAGAGCATCAGGAAATCCTAGAAAAGGCCATAATGGGACAGTAGAGTTTACCAGCGTGGATGCCCACTAGGGAGT
>NW_027706589.1:0-337 GCF_054177405.1 Leptonychotes weddellii | reverse complement strand
CCACCTTACAAACCTTAAAAGAAGAGCAGACTAAACCCAAAGCCAGCCAAACTTTAATTTGATATTAGAGCAGAGATAATGAAATTTAAAAAAACAAACAATAGAAATAAAATAAACAAACCAAAAGTTCATTCTTGGAAAGATCAACAAAATTAACAAACCTTTTACTAAACTGACTAATAGGAAAAAAAAAAAAAAAGACCCAATTTGCTAAAAGGGTCAGAACTACCAACCTTATAGAAACAAAAAACTATAGGGTAATATTATCAATAATTGCGAGCTAACAAATTGGATAACGTAGATGATATGACAAATTCCTAGAGAGACACAAACATTG
>NW_027706588.1:0-337 GCF_054177405.1 Leptonychotes weddellii | reverse complement strand
AGAGAGAAAGAGCACAAGCAGGGGGAGAGGCAGAGGGAGAGGGAGAAGCAGGCTCCCCGCTGAGTAGGGGGCCCGATGCGGGGCTCGATCCCAGGACCCGAGGACCATGACCTGAGCCGAAGGCACACGTGTTACCCGACTGAGCCACCCAGGCGCCCCCATAATTTTTAAACCTAAACACTAGTGTGGACAATCCATACAGTAACTGGGCCCCTGATTTAATACCCTCAGCCATTGGCACCTGCCCTCATCAGGTGCTCCTCTTTGCCTTCCTAACATCATGGTAGCAAGACCTCACATTTTATATGATTCATT
Organism: Leptonychotes weddellii; assembly: GCF_054177405.1. Lineage (NCBI taxonomy): Eukaryota > Metazoa > Chordata > Mammalia > Carnivora > Phocidae > Leptonychotes > Leptonychotes weddellii. Next base: position 22 of record NW_027706588.1, on the reverse strand, counting down.
TTTTTTTTTTTTTTTAATTTTC
>NW_027706587.1:0-337 GCF_054177405.1 Leptonychotes weddellii | reverse complement strand
ATCTCCCATCTCCCTGACCCAGGCCTAAAGGGAGAACTGGAAGAAATTGTTGGAAGAAATTGTTTCAGGACCATGGACAGAGTAAACAAGATGTTCATTGTGCCAGGAGAAAAGATCTTTTAAGAGACACAAGTTACTTAAAGAAGATAGCTAGTGGAATAAGTGCCGTGATCTTACTCTCCTTTGGCAACTGCTGGGGATACCCTTTGGGTAAATCCAAGTGGAAGCCAGAAAGTACCAAAAGCTGTTGATGTAGCTCATATGAGTCAGCCTCTGAAGGCAGCAATCAAGAAGATGGGTAAAAAATAGACTGAATGAAGGAATGTGTGTGCATGCA
>NW_027706586.1:0-337 GCF_054177405.1 Leptonychotes weddellii | reverse complement strand
AATAATATTCAGTATTTATTGACTAACTACTAGATATTAGATAATCTCCTATTTGATCCTCATGAAAGGAAGTGAAGCACAGAGGAGTTAAGAACTTCCCCAAGTTGGGGGGGCGCCTGGGTGGCTCAGTCGTTAAGCGTCTGCCTTTGGCTCAGGTCATGATCCCAGGATCCTGGGATCGAGCCCCGCATCAGGCTCCCTGCTCTGCCGGGAGCCTGCTTCTCCCTCTCCCACTCTCTCTGCTTGTGTTCCCTCTCTCTCTGTGTCTCTCTCTGTCAAATAAATAAATGAAACCTTTAAAAAAAAAGAACTTCCCCAAGTTGGAAGCAGCTGGTAA
>NW_027706585.1:0-337 GCF_054177405.1 Leptonychotes weddellii | reverse complement strand
CCTGGGTTTGGAAAAGGAGTTGCATTGGAGGAAGCAGGAACAAATAAAATAAGCATAATTCTTGTGCGACATTTGTCCACGAAAGGAAGCAGCGAAATGACCGAAAGATCAATGCTACAGAGTGTAGGGAAACTTGTCATTTTCAGATCAAAGAGATTTAAACTTACTTTTTTTTTTTTTAACACTTTTTTTTTTTTTTAAGTGTCTGAGTTGGGGATTTGATTTCGGTTGGTCAATTGGTGTTTCTTGTTGTTTTTAAAGTGGCTATCTGAGGGCGCCTGGGTGGCTCAGTTGGTTAAGCGACTGCCTTCGGCTCAGGTCATGATCCTGGAGTCCC
>NW_027706584.1:0-337 GCF_054177405.1 Leptonychotes weddellii | reverse complement strand
AAAAGCTGTTGGAAACTAACTTTTTTCCACCAGCTGACCCTCTTCGACCCCAGTTCCCATCTGCTCCTGGCTTAGCTGCATCCCATTCTGCCCTTTTAATACATTCTCCTTTTGCTTACACTGGTTTGAGTGGGTTTCCTTCACATACAAACAGTGAATCATGATATATAAGCCCCAGTATTGTGGAGCGAGTATGCAACGTGACAACATGGCTTTTGGGGGGACATGGCCTCGGCAGCCCACTGTCCCACCCCCCACTGTCAGTGCCTCATTTCTGTCAGCAAATACGCAAGAAGTAACCAGAAAAGAAGGCTGCTTTTAAATGCCTCTTTTAAAA
>NW_027706583.1:0-337 GCF_054177405.1 Leptonychotes weddellii | reverse complement strand
AATAATATTCAGTATTTATTGACTAACTACTAGATATTAGATAATCTCCTATTTGATCCTCATGAAAGGAAGTGAAGCACAGAGGAGTTAAGAACTTCCCCAAGTTGGGGGGGCGCCTGGGTGGCTCAGTCGTTAAGTGTCTGCCTTTGGCTCAGGTCATGATCCCAGGATCCTGGGATCGAGCCCCGCATCAGGCTCCCTGCTCTGCCGGGAGCCTGCTTCTCCCTCTCCCACTCTCTCTGCTTGTGTTCCCTCTCTCTCTGTGTCTCTCTCTGTCAAATAAATAAATGAAACCTTTAAAAAAAAAGAACTTCCCCAAGTTGGAAGCAGCTGGTAA
>NW_027706582.1:0-337 GCF_054177405.1 Leptonychotes weddellii | reverse complement strand
ACTGAGCCACCCAGGCGCCCCATCCGGTGCTCATTATAGCAAGTGTGCTCATTAATCCCCCCACTCACCTCCCCTCTGGTAACCATCAGTTTATTCTCTATAGTTAAGAGTTTGTTTCTTGGTTTGCCTCTCCCCCCCCCGACTTTGTTTCTTAAATTTCACATTTGAGTGAAATCATACGGTATTTGTATCTGACTGATTTATTTCACTTAGCCTAATACTCTAGCTCCATCCATGTCATTGTAAATGGCAAGATTTCATTCTTTTGTATGGCTGAGTTATATTCTGTTGTAGATATATATGCCACATCTTATAGAGACGTTACAGGTGCAGTATC
>NW_027706581.1:0-6072 GCF_054177405.1 Leptonychotes weddellii | reverse complement strand
AAAAAAAAAAGAAGATAGTAGGAAGGGAAAAATGAAGGGGGGGGAATCGGAGGGGGAGACAAACCATGAGAGACTATGGACTCTGAAAAAAATTGAGGGTTCTAGAGGGGAGGGGCAGTGGGGGGATGGGTTAGCCCAGTGATGGGTATTAAGGAGGGTACGTATTGCATGGAGCACTAGGTGTTATATGCAAACAATGAATCATGGAACACTACATCAAAAACTAATGATGTAATGTATGGTGATTAATATAACATAATAAAATTAAATTTAAAAAAAAGAAGCATTAAAAAGAAAGAAGCTAAAAAAGGCAAGGTACAAAATCTTTTCAATAGATTCCAGAAGGAAAGTAGTTCTGTCAACATCTTGATTTTGAGAATTTTGATCTCCAAAGCTGTAAGATAATACACTTATATTGTTTTAAGCCCATAAGCTTGTGATAATTTATAACAACAGCAACAGTGGACTAACAGACCACATATTTACCATTTCTGGTGTTCTTTTTTTGTCTTGTATGTCCAAGTGTCCAAGTATGTTATCATTTCCCTTCACCCTGAAGAACCTTAGCTTTCTTTGATAGTGTAGATCTGATAATAGAATTTTTTCTCAGCTTTTGTTTCTATGAAAAGGAATTTATTCCACCATTGATGCTGAAGGGTATTTTCAGTGGATATGGAATTCTAGTTGACAGTTTTTCCCAGGGCTTTGAAGATGCCATTATATTGTTTTCTTGTGTCTTTTTCAGAGAAGTCTTGTATATATTTTGGTATACTTGTTTCTAGGAGTCTTAACAATTTTAATATTAATGTAAATGGTATTTTAACATCAGTTTATCCATTGGCTTCTGCTAGCATATAGAAAGATAACTGATTTGGATTTTGTATATTGAAGACATTGTAAAATTCCTATTTCTTAAATTTTATCATCTAAAAATATTTTTTCTTCTTTCCAATCTTTAATATACTTCCTTTTTCTTTGACTTATAGCAATGGATAGAACACCTTAAATAAAATACTGAAGAAACATGATGATAGCTTATATGCTTCTCTTGCTAAAAGGTAACAAAATGTTAGAGGAAGTGTTTAAATTTTCACCATTAAGCATGATGTTATTTCTCCCTCTCTCTTTTGATAGATATCTTTTATTGATTTTATCATTTTTTTTTGCATTCATTGAGTTGATCATTTAGTTTTTATGTTTTTAATGTGGTGGATCACATTGGTCTTCCGTCCTTCCTTCCTTCCTTCCTTCCCTCTTACCTTCCTCCCTTCCTTCCTTCCTTCTTTCCTTCCTCCCTTCTTTCCTCCCTCCCTCCCTCCCTTCCTTCCTTCTTTTGAGAAAGAGAGGGGGGAGAGAGGCAGAGGGAGAGAGAGAATCTTAAGCAGTCTCCACACCTAGCACAGAGCCCAACACAGGGCTCAATCTCACATGACCTGAGCCAAAATCAAGAGTTGGATGCTTAACTGAATGAGTCACCCAGGTGCCCCCACATTGATTTATTTTCAAATGTTAATCTAACTTTGCATTTCTGGAATTAGTCATGAGGTATCATTCTTTCTATTTGTTTTTCTCACAGTATTCTATATTTTATTTGCTAATATGTATATTAGGATTTTTACATCTATGGTCATGAGAGATTTTGGTCTGTAATCCTCTTTTCTTGTAAGATCCTGGTAGAGTTTTAGGATCAATGATATACTATCCTCACAATGGGTTGGGAGGTATTACCTTCTTTTTCTATTCTCTGGTAGAAATTTGCATAACATCTCCAAATATGATTGTAGATTTCTTTTTCTTTTTAATTTTGGCAATTTTTATTGTCTTATTTTGAAGTCACATTAATAGGTGAATGGATATTTAGGATTATTATACATTATGTTGAACTAAACCTTTTATTGTTATGCAGTGTCTCTTTCTAATAAAAATCTCTGATAATTTTTGCTTTAAAGACTACTCTGTATAATAATTAATATAGTCTTCTTTTTGGTTGGTGTTCACAAGAAATATCTTTTTTTCCAACTTCTTCTTAGACCTGTCTTTAAAGTATGTTTTTAAAATAAATAACAGTGGTGGAAGATGGGGATCCAATTTTATTGTTCTGCATGTTGTGTATCTAGTTTTCCCAGCACCATTTGTTGGAAAGACTATCCTTTCCCAACTGGGTATTCTTGACTCCCTTGTCGAATATTGGCTGACCATAAATGCAGTGATTTAATTCCAGGCTCTCAATTCTGTTCCATGGGTTTGTATGCCAGTACCATAGTTTTGATTACTATAGTTTTGTAGTATAGTTTGATATCAGGAGGTGTGATGCGTCCAGCTTTGTTATTTCTCAAGTGACTCAGAGACAATGCTACCTCCTTACTGACCCTCCTTCGTTTGGCAAATAAAACCGTTATCTCTAGAGTTGCTACAAACATCTGACTTACCAAGAACGTTGAACGCCTCTTCTCTACTATTACTGCAAGGACTCCTGAGAAGATAAACTGGAAACAAAAATCATGTTTATTAATACTCAGTCATTATGTTTATATATAAAGAGTAAGAGAATTCTGGAATGCTATAACATGAAGAATACCATCTTAATTCTTTAGTGGGACCGTTGAGAAAATCATTCAGAAAATAAATCAAAGGTTCCATAGTACAGAGATGGGGAAGTCATGAAGTCTCTGTTCAGTAATGTAACACATGCATTGGAAATGGAAGTAGGGGCACCTCAAGTTGACTTCATAGGGCAAAAGGAGTGTCAAATTTTATTTAGATTTTTGTCAGTAATAATTTATTGATCCCATAAGGTGAATTACAAGAAAATATATCCAGTTAATGAATTTACTAATAGACAATGTTCTATCTTGGTGATTTCACATGCAAGTACTTTTAATATAATGTTTAAAATATTTTAGTAATGGAAAATATAATTCAGAAAATATTTAAGTTTCGTTTTACATATTTAAACGTAAGGTCACATAATGTCTTCCATGAGTAGATTGTTCTGAAGCCTTCCATTATTTCCTAAAACTTGTTAGAAACATGACAAGGTGTATCAGAAATTTATTTTTTTCATTGGTGCAACTTTATGCATGCATGGAAATTTCCTACAATTTTAAAAAAATAACTATTGAGTTAGTAGTAAAGGGAAGGAATGTTCTTTCCAGAGAAATGGGGCCATTAACATGTCAATACTAAGTAGCCTTTTGGGGTCTGGAGGATCCAAATTTGAATTCTTTGCACTTTACTTTCTATGTGACTTAGGAGGAATTACCTACCCTATCATTAGTTTTGCTTTTTTCATTGGTAAAATGGGGATTTGTATTTTCTACCTTTCTGTGTTACTGTGTTGTTGTAATAATTACATATAGAGGAATTCACTGAATGATTTATAGCTAGCTTTGTCCTACTAGCTTGCACCTAAGGCTCAGAACTATATTTTCCAGAATTCCCTTCCTTATGTGGTCCCTGAAAGTATTGTAATACTCCAAACTGGAAGAATCCTAAATGTCCATCCATTAGATTACTTAAACATAGTAGATTAATATAATGGAATGTTAATCAGCAATAATAATGAATGAATGATTGCTGTATCAATAACAAGGTTGGGGCTCACAATCCTAAATTGAGCAAAGAAGCCAGGTACAAAATAAAAATACTATATTATTCTACTTATATAAAGTTTAAAAACACTTAAGAGTAATATATCTGAAGTCAGGTTAATGGTTAGGGTAGGAGGGAGAAAGAAGGGACATGAGAGGGACTTCTGAGATGCTAGAATTTTGCTAATTTTTTTTGACCTGGGTGTTGATACACTGATTTATTAATTTTGGGATAATTGAGATGTACAATTATAATTTTAGATTTTTGTGTATGTATGTTTTATTTATATGTTAAAAAATTTAAAAACAGGATAACAAACAATAGCACCTAACTCACAAAAATTCTCTCCAACAGCCTTAGATAATTCAGAAAATTAATATAGATGCTAATGTACTAAATCTAATTCACTGTCAGCAACTTTCTTTTGGAATATCTTACATTCAGTGGCAAAATTTAGAATTTTTTCTCTCATTAAAATTTTGATTCAATGTTTTAATAACTCCAGGCATGTATTAGTGATCTAATGTCTTTGTGATTGTAATGTTACTTAAGATATTAATACAACTGACTCATCTGTTCTTCGCTTAGAACCTACATATTTGGTACTTTTAAAATTGAATTAAGGCCCTCATTTTTGTTATCTGAATTATGGTGGCCTCCTAGGTTTCTCAAATCTAATCTCTTACTACTCACAGAATGATGACTAAAACAATCTAACCATGGCACTATCTTCAGTCAGAATACTACTGTTCAGGGCTGTCCAATAGAAATATGATGCAAGGAATATACATAATTTTAAGTTTTCCAATACACACTAAGAAAAGTAAAAAAGAAATAAACAAGTGTTGGCAAGGATGTGGAGAAAAGGGAACCTTTGTGCATTGTTAGTATGAATGTAAATTGGTACAGCCTCTGTGGAAAATAGTATGGAGGTTTCTAAAAAAATAAAAAATGGAAATACCATAGAATGCAGTAATTCCACTACTTGGTATTTACACATAGAAAACAAAAACACCAATTTGAAAAGATATATGCACCTTTATTTTTACTGCAGCATTATTTACAATAGCCAAGATATGAAAGCAACCCAAGTATTCACTGATACATGAATAAAAAAGATGTGCATGCACACACACACACACACACACACAAATGGAATATTACTCCGCCATAAAAAAGAATGAAATTTTGCCATTTGTGACAACATGGATGGATATAGAGGGTATTATGCTAAGTGAAATAAGTCATACTGAGAAAGACACATAGATATGATTATACTTATATGTGGAATCTAAAAAACAAAGGGAACAAACAAAAAACCAAACAGACTCTTAATACAGAGAACAAACTGGTGGTTGCCAGAGGGGAGTTGGGTGGGGGATGGGCAAAATAGATGAAGGAGATTAAAAGGCACAAACTTCCAGTTATAAAATAAATAAGCCACAAAGATGAAAAGTGCAGCATGGGGAATATAGCCAATAATACTGTAATGATGTTGCATGGTGACAGATGGTGACTACGCTTATGGTGAGCACTAAGTAATGTATAGAACAAATCAATATGTTGTACACATGAAACTAATATAACATTTTATGTCAATTATACTTCACTAATAAAAAATGAAGAGAATTACAAAAGTGTAAAAAAATTGCAATAAAACGATTATGTTCCAAAGATTTAATTTTACACAAATATAACAAAAAATAAAAGTAAAATTACAAAAGTAAATATAAACATGTGAAATTTATTTTAATAATTTGTTTTATATAACCCTATAGATCCAAAATATTGTCATTTCAACACAGAATCAGTTCAAAATTATGCTATATTTTACATTCTTTTTATGCATATTAAGTTTTTGAATTCTGGTGTATATTTTACATTACAGCCCTTCTCAGGGTGGTTTAGCCCCATTTTGAATGCTCAGTAGCTACCTGTGACCAGTGGCTGCTATACTTGACAGTGCAGCTCTAGTCCTGGGTCATCTTCTCTATTTCCACCCACTTCCTTGGTGATTTCAACCAGTTTTACAGGTTTCAAACATCTGCTTGCCAGGGACTCCCAAGCTCCTATCTGAAGCCTAGCTCTTTCTTCTGAACTCTAGATTCCATATCTAACAAGCTACTCAAGATCTCCAGTTGAATATTAAATAGATATCTCAAACTCAACAGGTTCAAAACAAACTCATTATCTTCCCTGAAAACCAGGTCTACCCACAGTCTTCCCTGTATCAGTTGATGACAGTCCATTCTTTCTATTAGCTTAAACCCAAACTTGAGCATTCCCCTTAACTTCTTTCTCTTATATTCCACACCAATGCATCAAGATATTCAATTAACTCTTAAAATTATGTTATTATGTTGAGTGAAATAAGTCAAACAGAGAAAGACATGTATCATATGATCTCATTGATTTGAGGAATTCTTAATTGCAGGAAACAAACTGAGTGTTGTTGGAGTGGGGGGTGGGGTGGGAGGGATG
>NW_027706580.1:0-337 GCF_054177405.1 Leptonychotes weddellii | reverse complement strand
AGGGTCCTGGGATCAAGTCCCACATCGGGCTCCTGGCTCAGCGGGGAGCCTGCTTCTCCCTCTCCCTCTGCCTCTCTCCCTGCTCATGCTCTCTCTCTCTGTGTATCTCTGTGTCTCAAATGAATAAATAAAATCTTTAAAAAAAAAAAAAAAGCCATTTGTAGTATGGAGTCCTAGAAAGCTCTAGATATCGGGGGTTCTCGGCATCTTGAATGTTAGGCTGAGAGGTGGAGCTAAAAACAAGAGTTCAAAGGTTATATAAGGAACAGTTAAAACCCCAGATCTTTTTGCTATTTCAGCAGAACATTGGAGGTTTATTCTCTAGGGAAATAAAATC
>NW_027706579.1:0-337 GCF_054177405.1 Leptonychotes weddellii | reverse complement strand
CAGAGGAACAATTCAACTTTTCATAATTTACTCATTTGAGGTAAGAATTGTAAATCAGGTACCCTAGTTCCTTGTTGAAAATCTCATCCTCATCAGAAGAATCCCTGTCATGCAGCTTCTGTGCCATGTTTTTCTTGCGTGTGGCATTGAGAGGTCTGTACATGTCCCGAAGCCAAAGTGGCCGCCTCCTCCAGAAAAAACCCTCCTAGAAAACAGAAAGGACGATGTTAATTCTGCATTTCCCCTGCACTCTCCAGCCACAGGACTTTACCCTGCTCAGATTTACCTGACTCTCACTTTCTGTTGAGCATCTCTTCCGCAGCAGAGATCGAAAGAA
>NW_027706578.1:0-337 GCF_054177405.1 Leptonychotes weddellii | reverse complement strand
TAGTTAAACTGTTAAAAAGAGAAATGGAGGGCGCCTGGGTGGCTCAGTCATTAAACGTCTGCTTTCGGCTCAGGTCATGGTCCTAGGGTCCTGGGATCGAGCCCCACATCGGGCTCCCTGCTCGGCCGGGAGCCTGCTTCTCCCTCTCCCGCTCCCCCCTGCTTGTGTTCCCTCCCTCGCTGTCTTTCTCTCTGTCAAAAAAATAAATAAAAATTAAAAAAAAAAAGAGAGAGAAATGGACTGCTGGTTGAAGAGAGAGAATTTTATTTTATTTTTTTTAAAGATTTTATTTATTTATTTGACAGAGAGAGAGAGATAGCGAGAGCAGGAACACAAG
>NW_027706577.1:0-337 GCF_054177405.1 Leptonychotes weddellii | reverse complement strand
GCATCCCCACACACAAAGCACACGCAAACACACTTACATCTGTGCACACACGCACACACATGCCCCACGCACACGCGAGAGAGGACACAATAATAGAGCACCGCCTGTCTGAGGCGTCCCGTACAACTGAGCGCATGGCCACATTGAGGCGGCTCCGTGCGTGTTCGTGGAGCGTTGGACACCAGCGCTTCCTGAGGTGGTGCAGACGTCCCCTCAGCTTCTGGACCCTCCAGTCACTGTCCGACCTGTGCTCAGTCCCCTCACAGCTGTCCAGGCAGTCCACGCGGGCTTCTCCAAAATGTCTTTACGGTGCCTTTTCTGCAGCCCATCCGAAATG
>NW_027706576.1:0-337 GCF_054177405.1 Leptonychotes weddellii | reverse complement strand
TCTAAGAGCAGATGTGGTGGTCATTCCCCCACCACTCACCTCTTCTCGATTTTTCTCCTCGTTTCCCATCGCGCTTCCGAACCCTGCCCCCTCCACGGCCGCAGGCCAGCACGGAGGCAAGCGGCCAGGAGTGAGGCGGCCCCATGAAGTCTGTCCCTTCCAGCTCGCTGGGACCCTCGGGCCACAGTCAGGCCGTCCTCTTTACTAGTTGCCAAAACTGGGCCTTCATGCGAAGTCCTATTAATTTGGTTTAATTTTTATGTCCCTGAGAGGATTTCAAGGCCAGCTGGACCCCTTCCCCTGTGGACAGGTATGAAGTGTGTTCCCACAGGAAGCA
>NW_027706575.1:0-337 GCF_054177405.1 Leptonychotes weddellii | reverse complement strand
AATGCTAATAAACAATAAGGAGCTTTTGAAGGGTTTTGAAAATTCAAGAGATACGTCCAGATTTAAAGTTAGAAATAAAGAAATAAAGTTTACTTAGAAATGAAGTTTTAGAAATAAAGTTTACTTGGGATTTAGTGTAAAGAATGGGTGTTTGGGGGAGAGGCCTGAGCAGGCAGAGGCTAGGACACAGAGTAATAGAAACAGGTGTGTGGAGCTGGTGTGAAGGACACCCTCCCCCCACTCACGCCAGGGACGACCATAGCAGGTGTTCAGTAGGCCTTCCTCAGGAATGTCACTGATTACCTGGGTTCCCTGTAAGCACAGCTGCAGGCCCCTG
>NW_027706574.1:0-337 GCF_054177405.1 Leptonychotes weddellii | reverse complement strand
TATGTAAATTTATGTGAAGGTAATTATATCAGACGTGGTAATATTTGTAGTGCACTTTTTAAAAATTTTGTGCTTGTCTTTCCCACCCCATCATCTCTCCTCTGGTGTTTCTCTCTGTGTTCACTTAGTCATATATAAACACACACACACACACACTGTTGTTCTTAGGGTCTTTGTTTTGTTCTAAATGCAATCATCTAAATGCACATCTTGCTTTTCTTACTTGGCAATGCCACATGGTATTTCTGCAAGTCAGGGGCTAGTGCCCTAACTCATTTTTTAATAACTGTATAAACTTCCACAACTAGTAGAGTTTATTCTGCCACTTCTCTCTTAA
>NW_027706573.1:0-337 GCF_054177405.1 Leptonychotes weddellii | reverse complement strand
TTTTATGGATCCGGTATTACTAAATTCAAGGGCAGAAGTTACAGATTTATGGTAACGGAAAGACCAGGAATAGATTTACAGAAGATCTCAGACCAGAATGGTACTTTTAAAAAGTCAATGTCCTGCAGCTAGGTATCCGAAATTGAGTATGTTCATGGTGATATAAAAGCAGCGAATCTACTGTTAGGTTACAGAAATCCTGATCGGGTTTATCTTGCAGATTACGGACTTTGCTACAGATAATGTCCCAATGTGAACCACAAAGAGCATCAGGAAATCCTAGAAAAGGCCATAATGGGACAGTAGAGTTTACCAGCGTGGATGCCCACTAGGGAGT
>NW_027706572.1:0-337 GCF_054177405.1 Leptonychotes weddellii | reverse complement strand
TCCAAGTCTGCTTTCAAATCCCATGCTTTTACCTCCTACTGATGCTTAATCTCTGCCCTCCCCAGAGACTCACCTTGATTTGGCTTTCCTCTTCTGGATGATGACTCAAAACCCATTCCTGATATAAACCAAAGCAATCATCCAGGTCAAACACACCCTACAACATGGGAACCAAGCCCACCTCCTCTCGAGGAACATAGAAGGCGAGAATTAAGGGCTTTTTATAAAGCCGCTAAGAGGTTGGGGTTGTTTGCTAGCACAGTAAAATCTTGTCCCTTCTGACCAATGACATCGGAAGCTAAGGGATTTAATATCCATGTTATAATTGGCAAATAAT
>NW_027706571.1:0-337 GCF_054177405.1 Leptonychotes weddellii | reverse complement strand
AAATCAACCAGTTGCAATGTAGGGACCTTGTTTAGCTACTAATTGAAATTTTAGAAGAAATTATGAAAATATTGATGTAATATTTGATATTATGGATTATTAATTACTTTAGATGTGATCATGGACTGTTGGAAATTTTTAAGTCATTTTTAGGGATATATACTTAAATATTTGTAAGTGAAGTAATATGAGTCATTATCGTCAAAAAAGAAATCCAGTGATTTTTTTTAGGGACAAGGTAGAAGTATAGGTGAAATATTACTGGCCATGTGGAGATGATTGTTGGAGCTGAGGCATAGGTATTATATGAGGAATTCATGATTATTCATTTTTCCTA
>NW_027706570.1:0-6072 GCF_054177405.1 Leptonychotes weddellii | reverse complement strand
TTATAGTCTATTTAATAAATCAATACTACTCATTGACTTTTTTTCCTCCAGAGTGATACACACTTTACATTTTAATTTCACTATTTTTTTTTTTCCCATTTGGAGGTGAGAGAGTGAGAGAGAGAAAGAGAGAGAAGGGGCAGTGCTTTTCATGAAAATACTAGTTATTGTATTCATGTTTTAAGAAAGCAAAGGGAAGACAAGTACTGCAGCCTGATAACTGAACACTCTGTTTAGAATTCCCTCCTCTCCATTGGACCTTAGCTAAGTTTCAGTAATTATTGCTCAGGCACATAGTCTTGGAGCTTTGCTTTCTCTCAGACTTGTACACAGTTCTAGGAAGGGTTGTTGCCAAAGCCATCATGTGATTTATTGACCCTCCACTGGGACAAGGGGGAACAGATATAACTTTGTGATTTTATTATAAGGAGGCTGGGTTAATATTTCTAGGTGAAACAAGCTACTATACCAAGTTCAAACATCTGAAGAGGGAGGTTAAGAAACCCTGAGTGTGGGGTGTAAGGATTATTCTGTCCTGGGGCTGTACAGACGTCGTCTGAGGCAGGGAGCAGGAGAAGAAAGGACACATTGTGACCCATTTCCAACACCTCCTGTGTGTAGAGGCGGAAGTTCCTTGCCTGCAGAGGGACACGCGCGGAGGAAAAATAGGAGAGTTACAACATGGCACTTACATAAACAACACCAAACTGGCATAAAACATCTAACAAAATTACACGACTTCAAGCTTGGAATTTTTATACAACATAAATATTAGGGTTCAGCCCATTTAATAATGCTATATAAAATCAAGATTTAAGGCAGTAATGTTCCATATAAACTCTGAAAACAACATTTATGCTTCTTATAAAAGCAGAAAATGATTGCATTCTGTGGGTTTTTCAAAATGATGAATATAATTACATGAAGCAACAAAAATGGATTGAATTAAAAATCTACTAGTTTCAATTTAAGTTGGTTAAGGGGGAAAAATGTAGTTTCTGGCCAAGGACTGAAAAAATTTTACAAGTATCCAAAAAAAAAAAAAAAATGTTGTATGCACTCTTAGGCAGTTAGGCAGCCCTCTCCCAACATGTGTATGTAGCCCAAGAGTCACCAATGAAATATGAGCTGCTTCAAACCTGCTAAGCTCAAGAAACCCTTTAATAGTATCTACTGTCACAAGTAGAGCTGGTGTGTTTTTTTCTCCTCCTGAGTACATGGCCACCCCTGGAATAATCCAGTTGCTCCCCTAGTGCCTTTATGGCATCTTGTACAATTTATTCTTCATCAGTGTTGGCTGTTTTGGACTAACCTTGCAGTACTGACTTATAATCCAAGCAGTACCCCAATGGAAGAACACTCTTGGAGTCTCTATGTCCCTGTGTCCATGGGTCACGGGCCAATTCTGGGTGATAGTCTTCCTGTTTTATAGGCTAAACTTGGTTGATTTTGTGTGTGTGTGTGTGCATGTGCGTGTGTGCCTGCACACATACGTGTGTGCTGGGTATGGGGAAATGGTGAACTAGGCCAAAAAGAAAAAAAAGAGAAAAGAATTCAGCCTAATGCTACATCATGTTAACTTACTAGACAGAGCCTAATAAACTTTTACTATTCTCTTCTGTGCCAACAGTTTTTCCTGAAGTTGCTTATTAGTAGAGGTTGGATTTGCACATTTTGATTTAGATAAGACAATAACTTTGACGGTAAATTCTCTGTGAAAAGAGAGCGTGGCATAACCTTGGCATTGCTATAGGTTATAGTACCACTAGTCTGCTCTTCTTAGATAAAACATTTGTATGTCTAACTAAATGTGTACTTATCATTTATTCTCCTTGACTTGTGCTATCCTGAAGTTGAGACTTGGTGTCTTTTCAAGGTGGGCTGGCCAGTGATTTTTCCTTGCTTGGCCAGACCACAGTAAAGCCGGGTCCACGAGCTGTGGAAGAGGTCAATATGCAGGAGATAGAGAAAAGGGGCAGAAGTGCAGTCTGTGTCCACTTGTAGGCGTCAAATTCAAAGTGTGCAGCATGTGCAAAGTGGTATTTAAATCAACGAAAATGAACTCATATATCTATTTTTTTTTTACCTCTTAAGTTTTATACACAGTGCAGTTTCCATTAGCCATAAAAAGAAGATAAAAATGGTAAAGACTAGTACCTGGTGTAGAGGTATATTGATCTGCTTAAGGAGAGCTTTCACTGCCATCTGGAGCTCGTAGAAGAACAATTGCATGGGGCAGTCAGAAGTATGATCCACACTTTCCATAGATTCAGAGCCAGAAAGCTTTTGGACCCATTCCCACTCCTCTCTGTATGTTGAGTCAAGTTAAAATTAGAAATATAACAAAAGTTCAGAACACAGCTCAGAACATTTTTAATGTATATGTCCAGAACCTGGATAACCAATTTTTGGTGGTTAAAACTCAATACAATTCATGAAATTTGAACTTTTTGCCACCCAAATGGAGTTTAAAATGAGCTTTTGCTAATTTAAACTTAGTTCACCTACCAAACCACATATACCTCAGAACAGCAGGTCTAATTTGTATCAGTTCGTTTCTGAGATTGGAGCTTTGAAATATTTGGTAATAATTTCCTGACTATCTTCATTTTTCTTTCCCTGAAGATCCTCTGTAAATTCTAAGACCCTACATTTTACCACAGGGGCATCTGCTGGTTAATTCAGCAGTTGGGTAACCACAGGACTCTGGTCCAACTCAGGCAACAAACCACATGGCACATTTCAACCCTGGCCTGTTGTAATCATGGGGACTATTTTGGCTTCTTACCCCTTCCAAGAGCTTGAGGAGAATCACGAACAGGAACACCAGACAATTCCAATAAAAGGAACCAGGGGACACACATCACTGTTTCTATCCTCCTTTCAAACCAGTCATCTGTGTTTTTATTCTGCGTGCTTTGTAATCCTTCCTAATGAACTTTTCCAAATGTCATGCAGAAGGGAGGAGAAAAGAATGATGGTGGAGAAAACACATCTGGTTTGTCCCCCAAAGGCCGCTTTTCAAAAGGAGCTTGAAAAGATCAAGGTAAATGCCTCCTGGGAACATTGTTTCCACAGGTATGCTAGCGCAAGTCTCTAAACACATTCATTTGGCCCCGTTTTTCCTTTCTCTAACTCTACAGGGAGCAGCAATATGCTCTCAGGAGCAGGCTAGAGAGGGAAGGAAAGCCCTCCTCTCTGGGCACGGAAAGAGAGGAGGTGCTAACATATGTTCCCACCAGTGTGAAAACCCTCTGAGGGCTCTCCCCAGTGGGCTATACCAGCCTGGTGCGTCAGAAAATGAAATTGATTGTGACATGAGCTTTTCATCAGAAAACAATCTCTTTTAACCAAGTACCCTCTTAGAAAAGTTTTTGTGTTCAAGATACCTGTTTCCTTTCAATTCCCACACTGGAAAACACTGTGGAAAATCTACCCTATTGTCCCACTAAGAGAAACAAAATAAAAATTAAATCCTACTTCAATCTGGTATGCGGTTGGCTTCACAAATAATTGAAATCTTTGAGAACCTGCTTGAGAGTTATTTCTTTTCTCCCATCACTGATATTGAACTAAACGAGGGGGTTCTGACTAGCACAAGCTTTCACAAAACCTAACGGAGCACATTGCTAAAATAGCATCTGTAATAGAATTAGAGAATAAATTACCAGTAGGAATACCATGAAACATCTACCACTAACTAAGAAGTTTAGTCTATAAGGATGAGGGAGATGGAACTGGCAAGAGTGAAGGCTACTGGAATCTTTTGTAAAAATGAAACCTGGATCCTTGTCAAGGGGAAATTAGTTGGCATAACCACTAAAAGATAGAGTCTAAACCTTTAAGACACAAATCTAGAAAATGGATGAAAGTAACCATTGCTGAGTCAACCCACAAATGAGCCATGTAACCTCTTGGAAAGGATTGATAAGATAACCAAAGTTCCCGTAGAAGTGACCACCAGATGGCAGACTTAAGGCCTGGGTGTAGTTGATTGGTGAAAAATGAGAATATGGCAGCTAGTGAGTTCTTTGAAGAGTCCATCATCATTTCCTTTGTTGTCATCAAATAGTATTTAATAAACAATACACTATAGTTAATAAGCTCTTGCCACTTTATGGACCAAATTTTAAATGACCAAATTAGAATTCTTTTTGGTTAAGCAAATCCATAGGTATAACTAAAATCTGGGGATCTCATTTGTACTCTGAAGCCTGATGAAGTCTGGAGAGTTCTTTTTCTTATCTGTTCTGTCCTTTTTTTCAGGTTGAGCACAATTCAGTTCATTATAGTAGGCTTTCAGAGGCCTGCTAGAGGGCTGGTTGTAAATCTGAGCCAGATTACCAAGATTGGGCAACTTTCCCAAAGCTAACAGGGTAATTCACCATAATGCCAAACCATAGTGCAGTTTCCAGAAGCACAGGCCTTGTTACTTTTTTTTTTTTTTTTTTAGAGAACTATAAAGAGTACAGGAAACATACAAAGTCCTCAGGCCAGAGGGTTAGGGGTGGGGAGAATGAGGATGGGGGATTCTTTAAGGGGAAATCAATTGCTCTACCAGAACCCATTTCCACAAGTGATACTTTTTAAAAAAATGACTTACTAAGTTGTGAAGAAAAGATACTGGAAATAGAATGTTGAAAGAAAAGGGCATTTATTCATTAACCAGTTGAGTATTGGTGGTTGCACCATGAATACCACAGAGAGGAAAGTGAAAGGAGTGTGCCCCTCCTTCATGGGCTCATTCCTTCCACCAACCACCACCACAAACCCTCCTTATCCTGACATTAAAATGCAGCGAAGCCTCTGCCCCGGTGTGCTGGCACCTGGGGACATCTCACCACGGAACCTACACCATGTCAGTTTCCTTCTGACATATCAAACCCATCATTTGAGCCATTGTTTCATCACAAGGAAAATCCGGACTTCTCACAACTTACTTGGAAATGTTACTATTTTCACGGATCTTCACGTGGCAGAGAATGTTGGGCAACTTTTGGGTAACTAGAACTTTGATCTGATCCACAGAGCTACACAGCTTTAGGTAACCCAGATATAATCCAGGAGAGAGACGCTGATGACTCCTTTTGTGATAAGAGAGAATATCCTGTAGGGTGAAGAACAAAACAACACATAAAACACCTTGAAAAGGTAATCTGAAAACCTTTTCTTTTCTTAGGTGCACTGTGTCATAAATTAAAGGAGCTGTAGCTAAGCAATTAGGTGAGGAGCCTTGGATACTACCATGAATGCTGGGGACATGTTGGCTTACCTTTAGGAGAATTATCATCCAAGTCAACTAATCAGTCATTAATATAGCCTGCATGCATCCTATTTCCCTCAGTTTTTGGATCCGGGGTAGGTATGTGGGTGTGACTGGGAATGGGAAACTAGAAAACTAGAATTCATAATTTCTGTCCTTGCAGGGCTTATTGTTTAGCTGCGGGGAAACAGAAATTTGCAAGTGTAAAAGCTGACAAAGCAGTATAGGAAGCCTCATTATTTCAGAATAGTTGGTATCTAGGAAAGGTCTTATTATTAAATGACATCATGACTTGGTTGATTCTTTATCCTGAAAAATGAAATAAAAAGTAATAGCAGATTTATTTATATCATTAACACTTAAGTTGTAGTTATTCATTAATTCTGAGGATGAAGAAAGAAGTATTGATTCCTTTTTTTTTTTTTTGGCTTAGTTTTCTTAGACTAAATTGTATGATAGTTGAAATGCTATTCCTCACATTTAACTTTCACAGCATGATCATGAAGAGGATATTTTTGCAAGAGTATTTGAAATCTTCATATTTTTTCCCTGGCTTTTAAAAAATGTTGATATTCAGGTCATTCTCATAAGGTTCTTGTTCATTTTGTGTTCTTCAATTGTTAACTGGCCTACCGTTGCTAGATTCTTAATTGTCAGTAGCTTTGCCTGTGATTTGATTAGGTCTCCACATCATCTTCATCAGCTTCACGAAATTCTGTATCTTTTATAAGATTTTAAAATTTGTCTTGTAATAGATTTGCCTTGAATTTGCATTGTATTTTCACATCATAATATTCCATGGGCAGCAC
>NW_027706569.1:0-337 GCF_054177405.1 Leptonychotes weddellii | reverse complement strand
ATGATCCTGGAGTCCCGGGATCGAGTCCCGCGTCGGGCTCTCTGCTTGGCAGGGAGTCTGCTTCTCCCTCTGACCCTTCCCCTCTCATGCTCTCTCTCTCTCTCATTCTCTCTCTCAAATAAATAAATAAAATCTTTAAAAAAAAAAAAAAAAGAAATAGGTACGATGTGGATGATTAACAAACTTGACCTAATTAATATATATAACTACTACACCCAACAAGGACGGAATTGATATGGTCTTGAAGAGCACATACATTTACCAAAATTGACCACGTGAGCCATAAACACATCTCAATAACTTCCGAAGACTGAACACTGAGAATATTCTCTCACTA
>NW_027706568.1:0-337 GCF_054177405.1 Leptonychotes weddellii | reverse complement strand
GATCCTGGAGTCCCTGGATCGAGTCCCGCATCGGGCTCCCTGCTCGGCAAGGAGCCTGCTTCTCCCTCTGACCCTCCCCCCTCTCATGTGCTCTCTCTCTCTCATTCTCTGTCTCAAATAAATAAATAAAATCTTTAAAAAAAAAAAAAAAAAGAAATGTTGAATTCTTCAAAGCCATTTTATCCAGGTTCAGTCAACACGTGTTGAGTTACTAATTTATTCTTAGCTGAGCAGCATTATCACCTCAAGAACTTGTACTTCAATACAATTTCTGTTCCAGTCCTGAATGAGAACTTCTAAGATGTCCGTATGATATATCAAAGCACTAAAAGTGAAT
>NW_027706567.1:0-337 GCF_054177405.1 Leptonychotes weddellii | reverse complement strand
TGGACATAGGCTTTTATTAACTTGAGTAAATATCTAGAAGTGGAATGGCTGGGTCATGTGGCAAGTGTGTGCTGAACTGGGAAACTACAGAGCGATTTTCCTGCGTGGCTGCACCATTTTCATGCCTGACTCAGCAATGGAATGGGTGTGAGTCCCAGTAGCTCCGTCTTCCTGCTAACTATTCATATGATCAGTCTTTTACATTTTAGTCATTCTAGTAGGTGTGCTATGATACTCTGGTTTTATTTTTCATTTCTCTAATGACTAATGTGTCAAATAATTTTTCTTTTTTTTATTTAATTTAATTTTATTGTGTTATGTTAGTCACCATACAGTA
>NW_027706566.1:0-337 GCF_054177405.1 Leptonychotes weddellii | reverse complement strand
GGGCTGCGGGAGGGGCTCAGGCCGCCAGGGATGCCACCCCCTCGCCAGGGCTGTCCGGGGTAGGGAGAGAAGCTGCCCCCTGCCGTGGGGAGGGGCCCCGACCTCACAGCCGAAGGGAAACTGAGGTGGGTAAGTCTGGGCCCCGAGTGGAGACAGTTCTGATGTAAAGAAGGGACACTGTGTGGCGCCCCAAGGTCACAGGCGAGGGAGAGCAGATAGAGTAGACATGCTCTCCCATGGGAGAGGGGCTGTCCTCACCAGAGTGCAGACAGATCCAGAGAATTGGAATTTGCTTGATGGCTTCCCCCCTAAAATCACAGGGGTTGAAAGGGTTGAA
>NW_027706565.1:0-337 GCF_054177405.1 Leptonychotes weddellii | reverse complement strand
AAAAAAAGAAAGATCACAAAATACTTGAATTCAATTGCATAAAAACTGAACACATCTGCATAAATTTCTGAATTATCTAATCTGATCTTTTTTGATTTATTCTACTATCATTATTTCTTAAACTTTCAATTTAGATGGAGAGATCTTTCATTATTGCTCTAACTCATGGTGGTTGTTTCCTCCTCGTTTGGATGCTTTCCCCAAAGCTTTCCATAACTTCTCTTCTATATTCTGGTGGGAGGTGGAAAGGTGTCTGGAAATGGGGAAAAGGTAAGGGCATCTTCCTAAATGCTGATAAAGTTTTATTTCTTGATATTTGTGGTGGCTATATAGATGC
>NW_027706564.1:0-337 GCF_054177405.1 Leptonychotes weddellii | reverse complement strand
CTGCCTGCCGCTCCCCCTGCTTGTGCTCGCTCTCTGACAAATAAATATATAAAATCTTAAAAAAAACACTTAAAAAAAGAGACAGATCCAGAGGAAATGCTGCTTGGACATTCTGCTAAAAGAATTGCTATATATGATTATAAGTTACAAATTCTTTTAAATTATCATGCAAATATAACTTTTTACCAACTGGCTTCTCTTAAATTAAAGTAAGTTAAAAAGGTTTTGTTTTGCTAATTTAACAACTCAGGGATTTTTATTTTTATGTTCAAAAATTCTTTCTTCTTTTTCCTCTAGAGAATACACTGTATTCTTGAGAATACACTTATATAGCACT
>NW_027706563.1:0-337 GCF_054177405.1 Leptonychotes weddellii | reverse complement strand
TTTATCTATGAAATATGAAAGACTTTAAGCTTTTTTCCCTAAAAACATCCCCACATTACACAAGCAAAGAAAATCCTTCAAGCAATAAGCAACTCCATAAAAACTAATAATGCATATCTTGCTAAACATGCTGTTAGATAACTGTTATTGACTTCTTAATGTATATTATTTAACTTTTGAGATATCATCTTAATTTTATTTGCAGCAACAAATACAAATTTTGTTACTCTATTTACTTTCATAGTAAAATGCTATATACTGTCTGCATCTAATCGCTCTCTCATTCACAGAAAGACACACACACAACCAAATGCAGACTTTTCCTATAGGAGACAGA
>NW_027706562.1:0-337 GCF_054177405.1 Leptonychotes weddellii | reverse complement strand
TCTCCCTCTCCCACTCCCCCTGCTTGTGTTGCCTCTCTCGCTGTCTCTGTCAAATAAATAAATGGGATCTTTAAAAATATATATATTAAAAAAAACATCTTATCTAACATTGCACACACCAATAGAAGGATAGTGTCTGTGACAAGGCCACAAGCATGAGTTTCTGGTTAAGAAAGACAGCATGAGGGGCGCCTGGGTGGCCCAGTCGTTAAGCGTCTGCCTTCGGCTCAGGTCATGATCCCAGGGTCCTGGGATCCAGCCCCCTCCCTGCTCAGTGGGAAGCCTGCTTCTCCCTCTCCCACTCGCCCAGCTTGTGTTCCCTCTCTCGCTGTCTCTG
>NW_027706561.1:0-337 GCF_054177405.1 Leptonychotes weddellii | reverse complement strand
TGAATCAACTCATTCTGCCAGTAAGATAACTGGCTATTTTAAGGCTGATGTGTTTTTACCAGTAATGATATAGCGAGTACGATGAATCCCAATTCACAGCTCCGTGGGGCCCTCCCTTGTCAAGAAGTTTTTCATTTTTCTCCCTGTTAAGACCCATGATGGGAGGGAGAGTGTCTTCTTTCTTGATTGCTCTTGATCCGTATTACCCCAGTACAGTTCCTGGCAGGTAGAAGGTCCTCGATCAATACACTCTGTCGAATGGATAAATGGAATGTTACGAAGATGGGGCTGTCACTCTGGAAAACAGTATGGAGGTTCCTCAAAAAGTTGAAAATAG
>NW_027706560.1:0-337 GCF_054177405.1 Leptonychotes weddellii | reverse complement strand
GGCCCTCCTCCTGTGGTGTTACCTGGGGCGCACCCAGGAGGAGGTGGGCTCCCGGAGTGGAGGACTCCGCCTTGTGCCCACGTCCCACTGGGCGTGGCCATCGGTGACATTCACTTTCGTGACGTGCGGGGCCCCGCGAGTGAAGGTGTGACAGAGGAACGAAGGACAGTCTCCACGACTCCCAGTGATCCAGCAGAATGGGGGTCTCTGGATGTGGCTTTTTGCTCCGAAAGGCTCCCTGAGTAGCCAGGGTGATCGCACATTCCCTCCTCCACTGGGAGTCTCCCCGGCGAGTCCGGGCTGACGTCACCGTGCTGGTGTGCTGGGGGACTCCTGG
>NW_027706559.1:0-6072 GCF_054177405.1 Leptonychotes weddellii | reverse complement strand
TCCTCCCGAATATCGCCTCGAATTCACTTCTCCGCACGTCCTACCTTCCAGAAAGTGGTGCTTTTCTGTTCAGAGAGTTGTTGCTATTCCTTTCTTCGATCTCCTGTTGAGTTTGTAGGTGTTCAGAATGGTTTGATCCCTATCCAGCTGGATTCCTGAGAGGAGACGAAATCCAGGTCTCCTACTCCTCCGCCATCTTCGATACTGCATATTCTTGTCAGTTTTCTTTCTTTTACCAGAGCAGCCCTTCTCAATCAAAATTTTAAGAGAAAATTAAACCCTAATGACTTAATACATCCATTTTATGTAATGAATTAACTTTTCTCCTACATATTTAGACTGTTACTAGTTATTTATATTCCTTTGACAATGGACAGAACAGTCACTCAAATATTTTTCTGTAGGGCCTAATTCTTTTGTGGAACCTCAGCCAAGAAATGGTACAAGAATATTATGAGGAGACATAATGAAGAAAAAAATTCAGTAGGAAAAATAGAAAACAAATATGAAATGCTTAAAAGAAGAAAAATGACAATAAAAACTAAGTATAATTTAACTGAACTCTCCATATAAAAGACAAATATATCTATATTGAATTAAAAAATTAAGCTCCTGGAGTATTACACTGTATAATATTAATAATTACAATCATAAGACTGAAGAGGCAGAAAGTTATAAAATGAAGGAATACACATGGTTATATCATTTAAAGAAAAGGGTTATATGAAGAGCTATGAATTATTATAGTATATACCAAAGTAAAGCAGTTGTAACTTTATTAAGTAAATGGAAAAAATTAATCTTTAAGGCAAAGGCATTTTGAAAAATAAATAGAAACAATACATATTAAGAATTCAATTCACTAGGAATGAACACAGTTCTAAACTTGTATGTGTCAAATAATGAAGTTTCAATATATACAACTACAGTTGAAAGAATATAAAATTTATAAAACCAGTATCATTATGATGGGTTTTATTAAAATTTACTCTGTACTTATAAATTGGACAGATGTTACTTAGTTGAAGATGTAGGAAGATTTCAGTAAAACATGTAACAAGTTAGATATTGTAATTTTATTGATTTAGTTTACATCTAAAATACAGTCTTATATTTTTGAGTTTTGACAAATATATACAACTCTGTTTCTACCAACCCAAAAAAGGAATAGAATTTTGATCATCCCAGAAAGCTTCCTTATGCCCCTTTCCAGTCCACTCCTCTACTCTGAAGCAAATATTGTTTTGATTTCATTTACTATAACTGTTTAATGTTGTTGAATCTATCAGAGATTTGTTTCTTTTATTGCTATTATTTCATTATGTGAATATATGACAAATGTTTATCCATTTACCTATCAATAGATGTTTTGTTATTTCTAGTGTTTGGCCTTTATGAATAATTCTGCTTTAACATTGTTGTACAACTCTTTTGTGGATATTTGTTTACATTTTGCTTGAGTAAATATCATTACTGAAATGATCAACTCATACTAGAGAAATAAGTTTAAATTTATAAGACACTGACAAATTGAATTCTAACTGGTTGTACCATTTTATATTCCCATCATCGGTGTTTGAATATATTATATTACAATGTAAAAACCAGGGAATTACCAGGGATACAACTCACACCTCTTATTCAGGTATCACCAGTTTCACATGCACTTGTATTTGTGTGTGTGTAGTTCCATGCAATTTTATTACATGTATGAATTCATATAGCCACCAGCTCAATCACAACACAGAGTTGTTGCATCACTACAAAAGATTTCCCTCATGTTATCCCTTTGTAGCCATACTATATAGTCATACTCATTCTTTCCCCAGTTCCTAACTCCTGGCAATAACTAAACTGTTCTCCATTTCTTTAATTTTATCATTTTGAGAGGAAGTTTTTCCTGGATGCATATGGAGAAAGATGAAGAATTTGGACCATTAATGAAATTAGCATACCACTCAGGAATACAGCACATTAGAAAGTTGTAACTGCTAAAGGAAAAGAAAGCATTAGCAGTAGATGGGGACTACTGGCAGCTGCAGGAAGGGGTGGGGTTCTATTTGAGCGGGTCAGCCTGAACAGGCCTTTGTGAGAAGATAATACTTGAATGGAACTGGAGGAGGTTAGGGAGTTATCTAAGTGGATTTCTGGATGAAGAAGTTTCCAGTCAGAGGAAACAACTACAACAACAGTCCATAAGACAGGAACATACCTGGTGTTTTTAAGGAATGGAAAGAGGCTGATGTGACTAGTGTGAAGGAGCCAGGAGTACAGTAATTGGAGAAGAGGTCAGAAAATAAACAGATCATATGACATCCATTAACATAACTTTGACTTTAAGTTGAGTGAAATAGGGAGATGCTATCGATCATTGAGTAGAAAAATGACATGTTCCAACTTATGTCTCTAGTAAAACATTCAACAGTTATTACTGTTGTTATATTAAGATTAGTCAGTAGTAGGAGGAAAAGAACAAGGAGACTATTAAAGTGATCCAGGCAATAATTGATGGTATCTCTGTCTAGTTTGTGAGCTGCTAAAGTGGTGAAATGTGGTTGAATCTGAAGCAGTTTTTTTCCCCTAGCAGTAAGGGATGATTGCAGAGAAATATCAATGTCTAGGCATTAAGGAGAACATAAATGTGGGGATGAGATATCATGCAGACCAGAGTTAAAAGGACTAAGAATGCATCTGAGACAATGTCTGGAAACCAGAGAGAGGAAGAAAGGTGAACAGAAAGAGAATGGAAGGGGTTGTCAGAAAAGAAACCTCTAT
The DNA here is from genome assembly GCF_054177405.1 of Leptonychotes weddellii. Classification (NCBI taxonomy): domain Eukaryota; kingdom Metazoa; phylum Chordata; class Mammalia; order Carnivora; family Phocidae; genus Leptonychotes; species Leptonychotes weddellii. The sequence continues at coordinate 3,297 of NW_027706559.1, read as the reverse complement.
CTAATTGCATAGTTGTTTATTGATTAACCAGAGGGCTCCTAAGTGGCAATTATTTATATAAGAGTTTATTAAATGAGAGTGTAACTTGGCCTAGTGTGGTAGATCATAATCTTAAACACTTTGCTTTGGGTATTTGCTTTCCTTGTTGATTGTTTTTAATCCATACTCTGTACCTGCACACACCTTTTCCTTCCCTTCAACTTCCAGAATCTTGGTCTCAAGCCCACGTGGCTTAGCCATGATCTAATAAGAGAAGTCAGTCACATGACTGAGATATCTGGGTCTAACCAATTGGTAAGCCTTAGCTCTGATTCCATCTCCCAACTTTTGGAAAATGGGAATGTATCATATCTTAGTATTTCAATCATAAATTCTGATCAAAGGATATATTTTAGAGTTGGGGAGTTTCAGTGAATATTGGAATAAAGGGAATAAAGCTCATGTGAAAGTGAAATAATTATATATTTAGCCACTGCAAAAATATTCCACAGTTAAATTGTTGGAATTCATGAATTTACCAAGGTTATTAGATATAAGAATAATATTTAAGAACTAAGGCATTTCTTTAGAACCAAAACATACAGAACATACAATTTAAAAAAGGTATACAAGTCACATTATCATCAAAATAATAAAATACTTAGAAATAGTATTCTTATATCTAATAATCTTGGTAAACTCATTAATGCCAATAATTTAACTGTGACATTTTTTGCAGTTCCTAAATATACAATTATTTCACTTGTACTTGAATAAATACTAAGAAAAAGGCTCAAAACTTCAATATTCTAAGTTTATGTTTAAAATATCTATTATTAAAGATATGTAAATTATTACAAAATTGATCTATGGATTCAGTGAAATCTCAAACAAAACCTAAGCATAAGACTTCTGCTTTGGACCAAGATAGAGTAATAGGGGCTTGAAACAACAACAACAACAAACTGAATAAAATACATGAAACAATAATTTTTGAGACATTGGGCATCAGACATTGAAGGACAATGAACTGAGAGATAGAAAACAAATAAGGTAAACCCTATAATTGCATCCAGTTGAAAGTTACCAGCCATACAAAGAAACAAGAAAATATGAACTACAAGTAGGAGAAAATCCAATCAATAGACAAGTAACCAGAAATGACATAGATGATAGAATTAGTAGATAAAGACATTAAAAATTAGCATAACTATATTTCATATGTTCAAGAAGCTAGATGAAAGATTGACTATATTAAGCAGATATGTGGAAGATATATGTTAAAAGGCTCAAATCAAAATTCTGGATAGGAAAACTAAAATGTTTGACGTGAAAACTACACTAGATGGGATTAGCTGTGGATAGATTTTGCAGAAGAAAAGATTAGTGAATTTGAAGGCAGAGGCAATCCAAAATGAGATACTGAGAAAATAAGAAGTTGGGAAAAAAATAAAGAGTGCATCAATGAACTGTGAGACAATTCAAATGGGCCAAAATATCTGATTTGAAGAAATAATGACCCAAATTTTTATCAAATTTGATGCAAAACAAATCCAAAGATCTGTATCTCTACTAATACTAAAAACAAAACTAAACCAAAGCACATCATAATCAAATTTCTCAAAACCAGTGACAAAAAAAATCTTAAAAGCAGCCAGAGAAAAAAAGCAACATTATATAAAGTGGAACAAATATAAAAATGACTGATTTCTCACTTAAAATAGTGTAAGCCAGATGTGAGAGGAATAGTATTTTTAAAGTATGAGAAGAAAAAAAATGGGGCACCTAGGTGGCTCAGTTGGTTAAGTGTCTGCCTTTTGCTCAGGTCATGATCCCAGAGTCCTGGGATTTGAGTCCCACATCTTAGAATATTCAAGCTTCCTGCTCAGCAGGGTGTCTGCTTCTCCCTCTTCTTCTGCCCCTCCCCCTTGCTCTCTCTCTCTCTCTCTATCTGGCTCTCTCTCAAATAAAGAAATAAAATCTTAAAAAAAGAAAAAGAAAAAAATCATTGGCATCCTAAGGTTTATGTGATTTTAGGAAATACCAAATAGCTAAAACAATCTGAAAAAGAACTAAGAGGCTGTGTCTGACTCCGGTTCTCACAGCCATTGCAGTACAATGAGCTCCATAGAGACAGTTCCAGGGCAAGTGAGAGCCAGACAGCACTGGACAGTTCTGTGCCTCACTGAGAAGATAATTAAGCATGTGCAGAGGAGATCCTAAGAAGCCAAGAGGAAAATGTCATCATATGCATTCTTTGTGCAAATTTGCCAACAGGAGCACAAGAAGCAGCACCTAGATGCTTCATTCAACTTCTCAGAGTTTTCTAAGAAGTGCTCAGAGAGGTGGAAGATCCTGTCTGCTAAAGAGAAAAGAAAATTTGAAGACATGGCAAAGGCAGACAAGAGAAATAAAAACTTATATCTTCCTTAAAGGAGAAACCAAAAAAGTTCTAGGATCCCAATGCACCCAAGAGGCCTCCTTCAGCCTTTTTTTGTTTTGTTCTAAGTATCAACCAAAAATCAAAGGAGAACATCGCGACCTATCCATTGGTGATGTTGCAAAGAAACTGGGAGAGATGTGGAATAACACTACTGCAGATAACAAGCAGCCTTATGAAAAGAAGGCTGCTAAGCTGAAAGAAAAATGCAAAAAGGATATTGCTGTGTAGCAAGCTAAAAGAAAGACTGATGCAGCAAAAAAAGGAAGTCATCAAGGATGTATAAAGCAAGAAAAAGAAGGAAGAGGAGGAAGACAAGGAAGCTGAAGAGGAGGCAGAGGAAGATGAAGAAGATGCAGATGAAGCAGAAGATGATGATGAATAAGTTAGTTCTAGCACAGTTTTTTTTTTAATATATAAAGCATTAATCCCCCTGTAAATACTCATTCCTTTTAAAAAAAAAATTGAAATGTAAGGCTTTGTAGGATATGTTTTTGTGTGTCTTTTTTTGTATGGTTAACATACTACCGAATGTGTCTTTAGATACCTCTGTCTTGGTGATATTTTCAGTAGCCACTAATCTTGCCTGGTACAGTATGGGGGTTGGAAATTGGCATGGAAATTTAAAGCAAGTTCTTGTTGGTGCACAGCACAAATTCATTATATATTCATTATATATATTTCAGTTGTCTCTGATGCAACTTATATGAAATAATTGTTGTTCTATTCTTGTTTTTTCTTTTATTCTTATGTTAATCCCCATACATTACATCATTAGTTTTAGATGTAGTGTTCCATGATTCATTGTTTGTGCATAACACCCAGTGCTCCATGCAGAATGTGCCCTTTAATACCCATCACCAGGCCAACAAATCTTC
>NW_027706558.1:0-337 GCF_054177405.1 Leptonychotes weddellii | reverse complement strand
ACCAGGATATAAGTCGGTGCTCCTTCCACAGTACTGTGCTGCATCCCTGAAACCCCCCTTGGGACCGAGTGGGCAGGCTCATTAGGAAGGTGGAAACCCTCCTGTAATGGGGACAGAATGCTGGTTCTACAGTTTACTTGAAATGCAGAGAGAATCAGGATTGTGAAGGTGTAATTTCAAGTCTCTCAAATTTTACTCTATCTGTGTTCCTCCAGAATCATCTCTGTGATTACCTATAATAGCTTCGATGTGTGTACTTGTCACAGGATGAACTACGCACATGCAGAGTGTGGGATATGATAAACACTGGTGTCAAAATCAATATTATGGAGAGTGA
>NW_027706557.1:0-337 GCF_054177405.1 Leptonychotes weddellii | reverse complement strand
TAGTCAAAGAAAACTAAAACACCAATTCAAAAAGATATATGTGCTCCCAGGTTTATTGCAACATTATTTATAATAGCTTAGATATGAAAACAATTAGGTGTCCATCAATGGATAAAGAAGATGTGGTATATATACAATAGAATACAACTCAACCACAAAAAAGAATGAGATCTTGTTATTTGTGACAACATGGATGGATCTTGAGAGTATAATCCTGAATGAAATAAGTCAGACAGAGAAAAACAAATATCACATTATTTCACTTATATATAGAACCTAAAAAACAGACAAAACAAAAGAAAACCTAGACTAAAAGATACAGAGGACATATTGGTAA
>NW_027706556.1:0-337 GCF_054177405.1 Leptonychotes weddellii | reverse complement strand
GGTGACCATATTCTGAATATTTGACAATACTGTGATTTTCTTTTTAAAAAAAAAAAGAAGAAAAAAAAACCAAACAGCTGTAGGGCTACCTGCTCCCATCCCAATCAAGTTAAAACTAAGTTAATATTAGCCATGGTTGGGGCGCCTGGGTGGCTCAGTCGGTTAAGCGTCTGCCTTCGGCTCAGGTCATGATCCCAGGGTCCTGGGATCGAGCCCCGCATCGGGCTTCCTGCTCCGCGGGAAGCCTGCTTCTCCCTCTCCCACTCTCCCTGCTTGTGTTCCCTCTCTCGCTGTGTCTCTCTCTGTCAAATAAATAAATAAAAATATTTAAAAAAAA
>NW_027706555.1:0-337 GCF_054177405.1 Leptonychotes weddellii | reverse complement strand
CTGGGAAGTCTCCTGTAGGCTCCCATTCTGGTGCAGCTCCCACACGGTGTCCTGGATCTGCTGGCTCAGCTTGTACACAACAACAACTCAGGGTCAACAGCTCCGGCAGCTCTCACCGGATCCTCTACTGGGGTCCCCGGTTCTGGGCTAGTTTCAGGTGTCGCTCCATGGCCGCATCTGCTCAACATCTTCAAAGTTGGAGGCTTAGAGACAGTGAGACATGGATACCAGTGCCAGCGAAAGACAGAGGCAGGGCCCAGTGTGGCCTCATGGACTCCAGCTCATCTCCGTAGGCTCCAGTTTGTCCTTGCTCCCCACATTTCACATCCATCTTCCC
>NW_027706554.1:0-337 GCF_054177405.1 Leptonychotes weddellii | reverse complement strand
GAAAACCAGAGAGGATCTACTGGCCCATTTTATTGAAAAGTATATAAGTGTGGCTTGAATGACGTCATTACAACCTCACTTCTTTCCCCCTTCTCTCCTCCTCTGCTTCCTCCCCACCTCTCAGTGCTTCTTTCCTCTGTGCTGGCCTTGTTCCAAGGCCAGTCTTCTGCAGCTGGTGGGATCTCCAGGGATGTATCCTACAAACTTAGTGATTCCAGAGAGAAGAACCAAAAGCTCTAAAAAAACAAAACAAAACAAAACCAAAAACAAGGCTCCACAACCTGCCCCTCCCCAACAACAAAACCCAGAAAACCAGTTCACACTAAACCAAACCAAA
>NW_027706553.1:0-337 GCF_054177405.1 Leptonychotes weddellii | reverse complement strand
TCTAAGTGGGTCAGGCACGTGGGTTTTACATGTTTTAGATTTATTCTGTTCACCAAGTATATATACTTTCTTTTCTATTTGAATATTCTGAGGCAAAGTGACATTTGTAGTATACTATACTAGGAGCAGGAAAAGTGCTAAAAATCTAATAAAGGGAATTTAATGATTTCAGCAAAAATTCAGGAAATAATGAGTCATCATCTCTAGAGTGGTATTTTTTTATTTATTTTTTATTTTTAATTTTTTTAAAGATTTTATTTATTTATTTGACAGAGAGAGACACAGCGAGAGAGGGAACACAAGCAGGGGGAGTGGGAGAGGGAGAAGCAGGCTCCCC
>NW_027706552.1:0-337 GCF_054177405.1 Leptonychotes weddellii | reverse complement strand
ACAGAAAATGCAATCATGAGGGATTCCAAGGACACTGGTTTTGAGACCTAGCTCTGCCAATATCCAGTTACTTTTCTGGAACAAGTAACTCAATCTCTGAATCTCAGCTCTCTTATCTGTAAAATGGCAGTAAAGGCGGGGCACCCAGCATGAAAAGGCAGGGAACGAGAAAAGCTTGAGATGGGTTAGAATTAGAGATAAATTTCAGTTAGGCCAGCTCAGATTCTTAATGCTAGCCACGCATGAGGATGACCTGAGGAAATTTTTAAACTACCCCACCTTTGAGATTCTTTTCGTTTACCAGAATTCTCAAACTCTAGCAAACATCAGAAGCGCC
>NW_027706551.1:0-337 GCF_054177405.1 Leptonychotes weddellii | reverse complement strand
CACTGTTATTCTATCATTCAGAACTAACCAATTAAAGGGTTTTGATATATATGTGTAAATGAAGAAATTTGAAGTATGTTCTCTATATAGTTGTGCATACATTTTTTCATTTAACTTTATAAGTACTTTTTTTTAGGTTTTATTTAAATTCAAGTTAGTTAACATATAGTGTATTATTAGTATCAGGGGTAGAGTTTAGTGATTCATCAGTGGCATATAACACCCAGTGCTCATTCTATCAAGTGCCCTCCTTAATGTTCATCTCCTAATCACCCCATCCATCCCCCCACCCACCTCCCCTCTCACAACCCCCAGCTTGTTTCCTATAGTTAAGAGT
>NW_027706550.1:0-337 GCF_054177405.1 Leptonychotes weddellii | reverse complement strand
CCCTGAGTGGCTCAGTCGTTAAGCATCTGCCTTCGGCTCAGGTCATGATCCCAGGGTCCTGGGATCGAGCCCCGCATCAGCTCCCTGCTCGGCGGGAAGCCTTCTCTCCCTCTCCCACTCCCACTGCTTGTGCTCCTGCTCTCGCTATCTCTGTCTCTGTCAAAAAAATAAATAAATAATTTAAAAAAAAAAAAAAAAAAGAAACTTAGCTTGGAGAAAGAGCCCACATTTTCTATGACCCTGCATTTACCATAAGCATTCTCAGGGAAACTGATGGCTCACTCTTTCGACTCTAAATCAATTTGAGCTTCTCCCAAGAAATATCTAGTTACCCATT
>NW_027706549.1:0-337 GCF_054177405.1 Leptonychotes weddellii | reverse complement strand
CATGATCCTGGAGTCCCGGGATCGAGTCCCGCATCGGGCTCCCTGCTCGGCAGGGAGTCTGCTTCTCCCTCTGACCTTCCTCCCTCTCATGCTCTCTGTCTCTCATTCTCTCTCTCTCAAATAAATAAATAAAATCTTAAAAAAAAAAAAAAAGAAATGCGTGTGCGTTAGAGAAAACCTTGGGAAGTGTACAGAAGTTCCAGGATGGAAAGCAAAATCCTTGGTAATGCACATGTTTAATGCTTGCCGTGATACACCTGCCAATATCTGCCCTTCTTTCTTCTGATTCACATATATGCACACACACATATATAAAATACCTATTCTACAATTTCCC
>NW_027706548.1:0-6073 GCF_054177405.1 Leptonychotes weddellii | reverse complement strand
TGCATGGAGCACTGGGTGTTATATGAAAACAATGGATCATGGATCACCACATCAAAAACTAATGATGTATTGTATGGTGACTAACATAACATAATAAAATTAAAAAAAAAGAAAAAAAACCAAACAACACGTGCCCTCCTTAATACCCATCATCCTGTTACGTCCTCCTCCCACCCCCTTCCTGTCTGAAACCCTCCGTTTGTTTCCTGGAGTCAAGAGTCTCTCATTGTTCGTTTCCCTCTCTGGGATTTCTCTCCCTTCAGATTTCCCCCCCTTCCCCTATGGTCCTCCGTGCTATTGCTTATGGTCCACATATGAGTGAAATCATATGATGTTTGTCTTTCTCTGCTTGATGTATTTCACTTAGTGTAATCCCCTCCAGTTCTGTCCATGTCAGTGCAAATGGTGGGTATTCATCCTTTCTGATGGCTGAATAATATTCCATTGTATATATGGACCACATCTTCTTTATCCATTCATCGGTTGAAGGGCATCTTGGCTCCTTCCACAGTTTGGCTTTTGTGGACATTGCTGCTATGGACATTGGGGTGCATGTGCTCCTTCGGATCACTACATCTGTATCTTTGGGGTAAATACCCGGTAGTGCAATTGCTGGGTCTCGTAGGGTAGCTCTATTTTTAACTTCTTGAGGAACCTCCATACTGTTTTCCAGAGTGGCTTTACAAGCTTGCATTCCCGCCAATAATGTAAGAGGGTTCCCCTTTCTCCACATCTTCGCCAAATTTCTTGTTTTCTGTTTTGTTCATTTTTCTAAGTGGTGTAAGGTGGTATGGTATTTTTCTATGTGAGTTATTTATTTTTTAAGAATACTAAGCCTTAGTTGGGGCATCTGAGTGGCTGAATTGATTGAACATATGACTTTTGGTTTTGGCTGGGGTCGTGATCTCAGGGTTGTGATCTCAGCGTCATGATTTCAGGGTTGTGAGTAGAGTCCCACATCAGTCTCTGTGCTCAGATTGGAGTATGCTTGAGATTCTCTCTCCCTCTCTTTGCCCCTCCCACTTGTGCTCTCTCAAATAAATAAATCAATCTTAAAAAAAAGAATATTAAGACTTAGTTATATCTGTGGCTGGTGTTTTTCTTAGCTTAATATATTTGAATTTTATGATCATGTTTTTTACATGAGAGAGCTATCATTTTTATGTAGTCAGATATGATTGATTTTTTGTATTTTCTACCATTGTTTTTATGGTTAATTCTTCCAAATCTTAGAAAACATTTTCTTATGTTTGCTTCTGGCCTTTTATAGTTTTGTTCCACATGTTTAATTCTTTAATCATTATCAAAATTATGTAAGTGTAGTAAACTGAAGTTCTAACTCAAAATTTTCTGAATAGCTATTTTCATCACTTACTTACTGAATAATCCATTTCTTCACTACTGGTTTTTTTGATGCTTCCTTTATTATATCCTGCGTACACACTCATAGTTATATATCATATCATGTGGTTTACAAATTTTGACCTTAGTCTTCTTTTTTTTTTTTTTTTTAAGAGTTTATTTATTTGACAGAGAGAGAGAGAGAACACAAGCAGGGGAAGCGGCAGGCAGAGGGAGAAGCAGGCTCCCCGCTGAGCAAGGAGCCCCATGCGGGACTTGATCCCAGGTCCCTGGGATCATGACCTGAGCTGAAGACCGACATTTAACCGACTGAGCCACCCAGGTGCCCCGACTTTAGTCTTCTTAATCAGAATAATGTTAGGCTATTACTAAGGTAAATGCATCTTCCTGGGCCCAAATTTGGAGTAGAAACTCTGCAGATGTACTTTAAGAATATATTTTCTCCCCTCCTGGAAATTTTATACCCCTGTCATTTATTTAGCTTTCTAGATAAATTTTTGAGTTAATTTATTTAAAAAATGCCGATGACATTCTAGTGAGAATTACATTAAACTCTACATTTATTTGTGAATAATAGTAAGTTTGTAATGGTCTTCTTATCTAGGTATATGTTATATCTTACTATTTGTTAACGTCTTTTTTATTTTTTAGGAAAACTTAAAAAATTGAAATTTAAATGAAAATTCTCATGTACTTTGGGATGATGCGTCTATATCTTAAAAAAAGAAATCTCAGCTTAATGCCTGTATTTAGTACAGTTTATATGACTATACCTAATATTTAATATTCCATTGAAGTTTTATTTTAATTGTTCTTTGTCCCAGTGTTTTTCTTCTTTTTCTCAAGTTATCATATTTTAGCTTTTTAAAAAATTTCCTGTTTTTTTATATGAGCATATGAAAGGCAGAGAGTTTTGCCTTATTATTTTCTGAATTCATTTCCTTTTCCTTTCAGTATCTAGCACAATACATACCACAACAAATGGCCAGCAAATATTTGGTGAATTATATTGAATTCTCAGTAGTGATCTAGACCTTAAAATGAAGTAGCCATGAGTGAATTAATATTTATGCTCCTGGGATAATAGATGATATCCTCCATTGAAGTTCTCATATATATTCTTTCATTCAATATTAGTTTCACCAGATATTTACTGAATTTCTATTATGAGTCATGCATTATGTTAGGAGCATGAGGATACAAACATAAGATAATTTATATAATCAAGATTTTTACTAGGCATTGAGGAGAGACATATCTGTATGTGAATAATTAAAATCCAAAGTGTTATAATAGAGGTGAGTAAAAATGCTATGAGCGTATTCCTTAATATTGGTGGCAGTTACTTTGTAGTACTGTGTTGTAGAAACTTTACTATTTTCTTGGTCAGGATTAGAATCTTTAGCTCTTTTAATACCAACTACTGTGTAACCTTGAGCAAGTTACTAGGTCTTTGAAGATCATTTTCTCACCTAAAATGGAGAAAATCATATTTACCTCAAAGATGTGATATGAATTTTAAATGAATTGCATATGTAAATTCAAATTAATATTGTGTAAAATAAATTCCCTCCTCTTGTTTGTTGGGAGACCTTGAAATGTGGGTAATTCAAGTAAAATCAGTTTCCATTTTGATGCTATGGGAGAAACTTATAAATAAGAATATTCTGTACATAAAATTTTTTTAATGAATTGGGAAAATATTGACAATATTTTTACTTCAGTGGTTATGATCTTTCTCTTCCAACTTGCAGAGTCTGTGTTCTAAAGGAGCAGAGTGTTTCAAACACTATCACACTGTTTCCACTCTCTTGCTTTCCAGTTTTTTTTCAACTCATTCCAATCTGTTTCCCATTCTCACTGTTCCACTGAAATCGTTCTTGTCAAAATCATCAGTGACCACTTTATGGCTAAGTTTATGGCTAAGTTAATTTCATAAAAATTGATCTCAGTAGCTTGCAAAATCATTGGCTCTTATCTCCTTCTTGAATCAGTCTTCTTCCTTGGACTCTGCAGTAACTCATTCTTCTGGTTTTTCTTCAGTCATACAGACTGCTCCTTCTCAGTCTCTTGTATTGGATCCTCTTCCTCTATTTAAATCCTAAGAGTTAAAGTTTCTCAGATCATGGTTCTCGGCCCTTTTCTCTTTTCTGTCTCTTTTGTCAAACTATTTATAATTCCCAAATTTAAATTTCCTATCTAGACCTCCTTTCTTAACTAACTACTTGTTCAATGATCTTGGAGACCAGTTAGCACCCTTTAATAGTTCAGATGAAATATGATAACAGCCTGGGGTAAGAAAGGATGGAATCGGTTCATTTACCAAACAAATACATAAAGGCCAAATATTTAAGGTTCTATCACTTCCCAAAACAAAAACAAAAACAAAAACAAAAACAAAAACAAAAACAAAACAATAAAGGCCAAATACATTGCTTGCCAATGGAGTTGTGTCAAGCATCTAGCTTTCTTTTTCCTATCAGTGATTTTCTATTCATTTCCATAAGTGATTTATAAAAATTAAGAGACCAAAGTCTTCTGTTTCTTTCCATCACCACAAACTACTGTTTGGCTACCCTTCAGAGTTTAAATGCTTTTGCTCTTATATGTAATCTGTTTTTGCTCATCGTTTAAGCATGTACATTTTTATTTCTCCAGTTACCACCAGTTATAGACTTTCAGTTTTTAGTAGTTGCTGATTTTTACTATATTTTATTCTTTATTAGGAAAGTATGTTAAATAGGTATTTTGTATTATAAATATAAATAAGCAGATTTTTTGTTGTTGTTATACATGTATGAATGCTATTGCTGATGTATAACTTTGTCTGCACTGAAGGCAGTGGGAATTCTCTAATCTATGCACTTGCTATTTTAAGATATGATACTAGTGTGTTATAAAAAGGAAGAAAAATGATGAAATTACTGAGGAGAGTATATCCATAATGATACTGGGCTTGCAAATTTTATCAGCATTGCTTGTGGTCATTTTATAAAGAGAAAATTTACTGGGAGCCTCTTGTGTTGTGGGTACCTACATATATCTTTTATTTAACACATGTTTATTGAATACATTCTATGTTTCATGCACAATGCTAGGCATGGGGTATACATGAGTCAACAAAAAACATGTGTTTACTATTCTCCATGAGTTCATGTCTGGTGGGAGAAAGTCACTAAGAAATTAACAAACATATATAATTGCATATTGTGAGAAGTGCTATGAAGGAAATAAAGAGAATTCAGTGGTAGAAATTTCATGGAAACTTTTAGGATAGTTAGGAGAGACTTCTGTGATGAGGTAAGCATTAAGCTGAAATCCGAAAGATAAAGAGAAGGCAGGGAAAGAGACAGCCTGGAAAAAGGTCTTGATGCAGATAACGTTTGTTCTAGGAACTGAAAAGAGGAGAGTGCATTAGGTGAAGGAGTGGTAAAGACGAAACAAGAAAGGTAGACAGGGACTAGATCATGCAGTGTCTCATGGGTTATAGTTATAGTAAAGGCTTTGTGTTTTATTTGATGTGCATTGAGAAACTATTGAAGAGATTTAGGCAGGAGAACAACATGATCTGATTTCTGGGAAAGTAATACAGTACATGGAAGATTTCAGTCGAAATTGTAATGGGCTTCTAAATTTGAGATAATCTAAGGCAGAAATTTTCCTTAATTTCACAGTATATATTATTTAACATGTATAAGTATATATGCATATATTATTCCACTTTATTTTCTCTATTGACTTCTTACCTATACCTTCTTTTATGTATGTATGTATGTATGGTGGTTGCTCTATGGCTAACAATATGCATCTTTTTGTACCACTTTATACTTCATACTTTCTATGTCATACTTCCTGCATCTCACTTCACACTCAACACATGATACTTCACACTTCCCATTTTAAAGCTTTATACATCTTAGAATAGTCTAACTCCATTTACCTGCCTGGTCCCTATCCTTTGGGTATTCTCTTTATACATTTTAGTTTTTGTGCATTATAAACTCCTGTTTATAATGTTAATATTTTGGCTTCAATCATTTGGCTTAAGAAAATTATTAAATAATAATATAGTTTAAAATTATATAGCCACTTTATATGAAATTGTCTTTATTTTACTTTTGTTTTTGATTTGATGTAGAATTCTGGGTTGAAAAGATTTTTTTTTTTTTGGTTTTTTAACACTAATGATATTATTTCATTGTCTTATAATCTTCATTGTTTCTGATGAGAACTCAACTATTTGTTGTTACCCTTTTCATTGATCTCCTGTATGCAATATGTCTTCTGTGCTTTTAAGATTTTTTCTGTCTTTGGTTTTAAGCAATTTGACTATGATATATCTAGGTTGGACTTTTTATATTTGTGTTATTTATCCTGCTTGAGGTTTATTGAGCCTCTTAGATCTGTAATTGTTGATTTTCATCATATTTGGAAAAATTTAAGGCTTATTTCTTCAAATATTATTTCTTCTACATTTTTATTCACTTTTCTTTCTGGAACTTCTATTACATATTTGGTATTTTCCCATGGGTCTCTGAAGCTTGTTAATTTAAGAAAAAATATTTTTCTTCTTTGGAAAACTGTCTGTTCATGTCTTCTGCCCATTTCTTGATTGGATTCTTTGTTCTTTGGGTGTTGAGTTTGATGAGTTCTTTATAGATTTTGGATACTAGCCCTTTATCTGATATGTCATTTGCAAATATCTTCTCCC
>NW_027706547.1:0-14466 GCF_054177405.1 Leptonychotes weddellii | reverse complement strand
GAGAAGATGGACTCTGAAAAGCAAACTGAGGGTTCTAGAGGGGAGGGGGGTGGGAGGATGGGTTGGCCTGGTGGTGGGTATTGAGGAGGGCACGTTCTGCATGGAGCACTGGGTGTTGTGCACGAACAATGAATCATGGAACACTTCATCTAGAACTAATGATGTAATGTATGGGGATTAACATAAGAATAAAAAAAAAGAAATGAGGAAATGTGACCATGCTGGGTGTGGAGCCTACTTAAAAAAAAAATCAGGAAATGTGACTCCTCCAGCTTTGTTCTATTTTTTATTTTGTTTGGATATCCTCCTGAATGTGAAGTGGTATATCATTGTGATTTTGATTTGTATTTTCTTATTGATGAATGATGTTGAATATTTTCATATGCTTATTAGCTGTTTCTTTATCTTCTTTGGAGAAAAGTCCTTTCCCCACTTTAAAAATTTGGGCTCCTGTTTTTTTTGTTGTTGTTGATGAGTTGTAAGAGTTCTGTTTGTATTTTGAATACTAGAGCCTTATCAGATACAGGTTTTTCCCACTATCCAAAAGCAGAATGTTCCTATGGAATCTGAAATGGTGTAAAGTGAAGAAGCAGTTACTCTTAGTTTACAGTTGACCCTTGAGCCGCATGGGGGTGATGGGTGCCAACCCCCCATGCAGTCAAAAATCCATGTATAACTTTTGACTCCTAAAGAGATAAGTACTAATAGACTGCTGTTAACCGGAAGCCTTACCAATAACATAAACAGTTAACACATATTTTGTATGTTGTATGTATTATGTACTGTATTCTTAACAATAAAGTGAGCTAGAAAGAAGAAAACATTATTAAGAAGATCATAAGAGAAAATACATTTTGAGTACTATACTGTATTTGTCTCAAAAAAATCTGCATATAGGGATCCCTGGATGGCTCAGTCGGTTAAGCGTCTGCCTTTGGCTCAGGTCATGATCCCGGGGTCCTGGGATCGAGTCCCGCAACGGGCTCGTTGCTCAGCGGGGAGCCTGCTTCTCCCTCTGCCTGCCACTCCCCCTGCTTGTGCTCTCTCTCTCTGACAAATAAATTAATAAAATCTTTTTTAAAAATCTGCATATAAGTTGGTCCCACGCAGTTCAAACCCACGTTCTTCAAGGGTCAACCTATATGGAAACATTTTTGAGTGTTCCTAGACCTCAAAAATAACCTCTTAGGCTTTTTGGATGCCTTAGGACACATTTTGCTAATGGATGCACAAAATAAGTTGAGATAAAGCACATGTGCTCAAAGACAAAGTATGGCGGCTGGATGCTGAGATGCTGAGTGTAGTTCCTGGGGAAGGCGCTTGGCGGCGCCACTCTGGCTGCTCAGGGTACACGCTGCCTGTACAACAGCTCAGGGCAAAACCAATGCTGAATGCTATTTTTGCTTTTCATCTTTTTCATAAAAATGAAAATCCTCTTCAGATTTCTTGCAGTTAGTGAAAACAGGTACTAATGTAGGTCTTTCAAAACTAATGTAGGTCTTTCAAAAAAGCTAAGTGGCCTGATGAGAACTTTCAAAAAGCGGAGGATACAATCTATATATGATTTCAAATATGGTATTTTCCTCCATTCTGTGGGCTGCCATTTCACGCACCGAATAATGTTCTTTCATGCACAGAAGTTTTTAATTTTGATGATGTCTAATTTATCTATTTTTTTTATTATGTTACATTAATCACCCTACATTACATCATTAGTTTTTGATGTAGTGTTCCATGATTCATTGTTTGTGCATAAAACCCAGTGCTCCATGCAGAACGTGCCCTCTTTAATACCCATCACCAGGCTAACCCATCCTCCCACCCCCCTCCCCTCTATTTTTTTATTCATCTATTTTTTCTTTGGTTGTTTGTGCTTCTGGTGTCATATTGGAGAAGCCATTGCCAAATCCAAGGTCATAAAGATTTGGCCCTATGTTTTTCTTCTAAGAGTTTTATAGTTTTAGCTTTGAAATATAAGCCTTCTATTCATTGTGATTAATGTTTGTATATGGAGTGAGTTAAGTGTCCACTTTCATTCTTTTACATATAGATATTCAGGTGTCCCAGCATCATTTGTTAAAGTGAATGGTCTTTCCCCCACTTAATGATCTTGATACCTTTATCAAAAATCAGTCTTCCTTAATTTTTTTTCAATAAAGTTTTATTGCTTTCTGTGAAGGGGTCTTACATATATTTGTTAGATGTATTTTATTTTAAAAATTTTAATATGGAAAATTTCAAATACGTACAAAAACAGGTGTACTCATCACTCATCCTCCACAACTCACAGCCAATCATATTACATCTTATTCTTACACATTTCTCTACCTCCATCTTATTTTTATAAGACAAGTTTAGTGAAGTGTACTTGACATGCAGTAAAATGTACCCTTTTTATAATTCGATGAGATATGACCAATGTATTCAGTCATGTAAGCCAGCATAACCAAGATATAGAATATTTCAAACACCCCAAAAAGTTTATGACCCCATTTACAGCCAAATCCCTTCCTCCCAATCCCAGCTCCTGGAAAATACCAATTGGATTTCTGTCCCTATAGTTTTGTCTTTTCTAGTACTGGGCCTCAATTTTGTTTATAAAATTCTCGATTTTTAACAGACCAGTGTTTTAGACAGCAGACTTTATTTCTGGACTCTCTCATGTTTCAAAGGATACATAGCTAGGTCAAACTGGAGCTCTGGCAACAGCCCTTCTGCTTGAGGGAGAGTAAACAAGTGACCATCTCCCCGTCAGGGCACAGGCAAGATGCAAAATGGGGCTCTGTGCCCCCTAAGAGAGGGGAGGAGGGAGCCTTGAGAAAATAGTGTCCTTTGGGAACAGCCTTCCACATCCTCTTTTCTGTGGTTAATTGCAAGGTATTGATTGAAACCATTTCATACCACTTCTAAAAATTCTCACTCAACAAATACTTGTTGAAAACCTATTTTTCAGGCACTGGTGTAGATGTTTGGGAATATTTGTGGACAAAATAAAGATTTCCACCCTGATGGACATTAAATTCTGTCAGGCATAAACAAACACTAAACAATAAACTTAAGAGATTAAAAATTATATGGTATGGTAGGGGTGATAAGGGCAATGCAGGAAAGTAAAAGATCAGGAAAGGAGGGCAGCAGGAGGGCAGGGATGGATTGAAGAGTTATGTAAGACAGTCAGGGCCTGTCTCCCTGAGAAAGTGGGAACGCAACAAACCCTAGAAGGGATGGGGGGTTGAGCAGGTGGGTGTCGGGGAATGAGTAACCCAGGCTGAGGGCATGGTTGGAGCTAAGGTCCTGCAGAATGTTTGAGAATCAGAAAGGAGGCCAGTGAGGCTGGAGCAGAGTGAATAAGAGGAAGGAGAAGGAGATGGGGTCAAAGACTGAGCAGGCCTTGCGCGTGCACTGTCTCGTAGATGAGTTGAGAAGATTTGCCCTCTACTGTCAACGATGTTGTCTTTAGCCACATAGCCTGATTCCTGCATTGCAGGGTTTAAAACACTGCACCAAATCTCATGGGATTCTAGGAGATAATTGGCAAATAGAATTAGGGAGAATCTTTGGGTTAAATACGGACTGACTTTTTCTCAACTGAAGCTACCTAACAGCTACTTCTATACAGAGCAGAGCAGAGTGATAATTCCCAGCCTTTGTTCCAGTAGGTCTGGGTTTGTGATCCTAGTACCACTACTTCCAAGCTGTGTGACCTGGGGCAGGTTGATTCTCCTTTCTGAGCCTGTTTCCTTGGTCCCAAAGTGGGGTAATTAGTACCTGTCATGGGCTTAATTGGGCCCCCCAACCAAATTCTTTTGTTGAAGTCCTAGCCCCCAGTACCTCAGAATGTGACGCTATTTGGAGTTAGGGTCTTTACAAAGATAATGACGTTAAGGTGAGGTCATGAGTGTAGGCCCTAATCCAATAAGACTGCTGTCTTGACATGAAGTAGAAATTGGGATGCAGACATGCACAGAGGAAAGACCATGTGGGGACACAGGGAGAAGTTGGCTGGCTGCAAACCAAGGAGAGAGACCTCAGATGAAACCAACCCTCCAACACCTTGATCTTGGACTTCTAGCTCCAGAACTGTGAGAAAGCAAATTTCTATTGTTTAAGCCCTCCAGTCTGTGGTATTTTGGTATGGCAGCCCCAGCAAACTTATACAGTACTCCAGAGGTACTGTTATAGGGTGCACTTTTTGGTAACCAGAGTCTAAAGGCTGTGCTTTCTAAGTCTGTTTCATTCTTTCCCTGCAGAGGTGCATTCTCCCCACCAGCAGCGATTCTGCCAGAAATAGACATTCTCAGGAACAAATACTAGAGTTTTAATTTTTTTCCATTACAGAAAATATTTTTTTTCATTAAATAGGCAAAGTTGCTATTTAAATTCCATCTCTATATCCCTGTTGATTTTACCATATGCAAACACATGAAAGTAAAATAGAAATATAGTTAAAAATGAAACCTTGTAGGAAAGTATACGAGGAAAAACTCTCTCTCCCTTCAAGCTTCTACTCCCTGCTGTGTGCTCAAAGGTCAGGGCTGATGACAGTTTACTTATGTATCCTTCCAGGAACATATTTTATTCATTTATCAGAAAGTATAGGTAAATGCATCCTTTAAAAAATTTCTACAAAAGATACCAAACTCTATGGAGGGTACTACCATCCTCCCCCGTTTAATATCTTACAGATTTTTTCCTATCAGCCATACAGATCAACTTCATTCTGTCTCCTGGGCTATATAATATAGCTCACATAATTCTAATTTCAAAGGTCCCTGGTTCTGGGGAGGAAGGTTCCAAAAAGTAGTCTTTCCATGAGGCCATCAGAGACCTGGCTGCTTGCACCTCTCTGCTGTGCCATCTGCAGCATCATCTCCACCCGAGGCCAGCTGCAAGATGCTTGCCAGTGGCTTTTGGAAATACATGTTTTTTATATTTATATTCATAGGACAAGGGGAGGGGAGAGAGAGAAAGAAGCCTCTCCTTGTGGGCCATAGCTTCTTTTAGGTAGGCCGAGCTCCTACTGAGACTGGTAACTGTTGCCAGGAAAACACCCTGTATAGATTGGACTAAGCCAAGCAAGATCATCCTCTAGTGGGAGTTGGGATGGAGGCCTGACCGAGTCTGGGTTCCTGGGTGGGCCGGCATGGATAGTAGGTTGGGGGTCAGCAGTGTCTGCAGGGTAGGAGTGATCTCATTTGCAAAGAACTGCATTCAAGCATGTTCACGTGTGTGCAAGTAAAGAAAGATGTAGAGAAGGATGTTCACCCAAACTGGCTAATAGTGGTTATCTTTGATTAGTTGTTTCAACTCTTTACAATGACTACATTTATATTTTACAAAACAAAACAAAAAAGCCATTTTAAAAGACCTGCCATTAAACAACCATTCCATAAGTCACCACTTGGGATAGAAATAGAATAATTGTCTTTTTTCAAGGGCGTGCAGAGTTTTATGGCGATCCTCACAATAAACATTTTTTTTTTAAGATTTTTATTTATTTGTGAGAGAGAGAGAGCACAAGCAGGGGGAGCGGCAGGCAGAGGGAGAAGCAGGCTCTTGCTGAGCAGGGAGCCTGACACGGGTCTCCATCCCAGGACCCTGGGATCATGACCTGAGCCAAAGGCAGATGCTTCACCAACTGAACCACCCAGGCGTCCATCATAATAAACATTATGAGAATTATTTCAGACATCCTGTAGACATGGGTCATTGGGTACAAGCTGATATGAATTCTGCTCTGCCATTTCACCTGCTTCCCATATGCCTGCCTGTTCAGGAAGTGGGTATTCAAAGAGGAAATTTTCCTGCCCTCTCCTCCGCCAGGTGCTTGTCCTCATGGGGTGGGACAGCATGTACAAATAGAAGAACTGAGGCACTATGTGGTTGTTTTCATGAAGAATATGGGACCACAGAGAGGAAGTGATCCATTGGCTGGGAGAAGTGGAGGAAAAGCTTGCAGGGGATATGATATTAGAATTGTGTGGGAATAATCAGAGGAGGTGGGCGGTGGCAAACGCAGTGCCTGGCTTGCCCATGAAGGGACTGGGGTCACGTGGTGCTCTCACAGCAGGCCAGCCTCCTGGCTAGAACTCAACTGGCATTGAAAGGCAGGCTGGTGGGCACCTGGGTGGCTCAGTTGGTTAAGCAACTGCCTTCGGCTCAGGTCATGATCCTGGAGTCCCTGGATCGAGTCCTGCATCGGGCTCCCTGCTCGGCAGGGAGTCTGCTTCTCCCTCTGACCCTCCTCCCTCTCATGCTCTCTGTCTCTCATTCTCTCTGTCTCAAATAAATAAATAAAATCTTAAAAAAAAAAAAAGAAAAGAAAAGAAAGGCAGGCTGGTATCCTGTATTCATTTTCTATTGCTGTGTAACAAATTGCCACAAATTTAGGAGTTTAAAGCAACATCCTTTTATTATCTCTTAGTCTGTAGGCTGAAGTCCAGCAAGGCATGGCTGGACTCTATGCCCTGAGTCTCAGGTGGCTGAAGTAAAGGTGTGGGCAGGGCTGTGTTCCTTTCTGGAGGCTGCGCGGAGAGGGGGGGCAGAATTTGCTTCTAGGTTCATTCAGATTGTTGGCCGAATTCAGTTTCTTGCAGTTCCCCTCTGTCTTCAAGGCAGCAGCATTCTGGCCAGGCACATGGAGCCCTTCCTGGGCTTCCAATCTCTCACCTCCCCTTCTGCTTTTCTCCAATGCTTTTAAGGGCTCATGTGATTCCACTGGGCCAACCTAGATAATCCAGGATAATCTCTGTATTTTAAGATCAACTGATGAGTGACCTGAATTACATGCTCAAAATCTCTTTTGAATGAGTAAAGTAACAGATTATAGTCCCAGGGAGTAGGACCTGTAATCTTTTGGTGGGGTGGGGTGTTGGGGGAGTGAGTAGGAGTGGGGCGGGATTCTGCTTGCTACAGTTTCTGAGTTAGACCTTGGTAGCCATCAATACCTAA
The DNA here is from genome assembly GCF_054177405.1 of Leptonychotes weddellii. Taxonomy (NCBI): domain Eukaryota; kingdom Metazoa; phylum Chordata; class Mammalia; order Carnivora; family Phocidae; genus Leptonychotes; species Leptonychotes weddellii. The sequence goes on along the minus strand of NW_027706547.1, from coordinate 7,515 downwards.
TACAGAATCCTGATGAACCACCTAAGAGGATACCGTGCTTCCTGCTGGGTGACCAGGGCCAGTCCCAGCCCTGTCAGGCCTCCTCCTTCTCTGGGAAGGGTCAGTGAAGTTGGTTGGTACTGGGCCCAGGGCCACCTGCCCTGCTGGCCAAGGCTCATCCAAGAATTGGCCTCAAGTATTTTATATGTATTGTTATAATAAATTCATGACCAACATTTTTAAAAATCAGGAACAGTCTCATGAAAATCTGCATTTTTGCTTTCTCTGGAAAATTCATCAGTTCTGGTAATGCTGAGTTCCTGGCCAAGCTGGAACTGGGGGCACCCTGGGGGAAGGGAGGAGGGTCTGCGCCCCCTCCCCAAAAGTATCTGCCCTAGGAGGCCCCACTGAGTCCATACCCAGTCTTCCCCCAGGGTCTCCACTAGGACGAGGAGAGAATCAACATTTACTGGGCCCTCGCCAGTGGCAGCCACTGAATATGTATTAACTCATTTAATTCTCAAAACAACTATTTTACTGGTGCTTCCACGGCACACGGTGCGGGCCTTTTGCCAGGGTGGCCTCTAACCCACGCCGCCACCAGCCGGAGCTCGTCCCCCGCGGCCCCTCGGCGGCCCGCCCCCACCCCCGCCGGCTCCGCGTCCCCACCCCCGGCTCCAGAGCGCGGCCGGGAGGCCGGGCGGGGAAGGGGCCAGAGCCTGGAAGCCCGCCGCGCCCGCCACCGCCGGTCCTCCGCCCTCGGGGCCGCCGCGGGCCGTCCCGCCGTGGTCACGTGAAGAGCCGAGCGGAGCGCGCCCAGCTCGGGCCTCCCGGGGCCCGAGGACAGAGTCCGCCGCGGCGGCCCCGACGCTCCCGCATCCCGGCCCGCTGAGCCGCCGCCGAGATGCCCGGGGCAGGCCGAGCCGCGGGCGTGCGCCGCCTCCGCCCGCAGCCCTCCGAGGAGCCGCCCGCGCAGGAGGTAAGGACGCCCCGAGGGTTGGCGGCGCGCGTCGACGGCAGAGTCTCCGGCCCCGAGGTTTCCCTCCCGGCGCGGCCACCCCCGGAGCTCCGACCCCGCGCAAAGCCAGCGCCTGCTGCTGGGAATAAGGGCCCCGTGTAGGGAGGCGGGCGAGGAGCCCCCTTCCCGCCCCGGAGCTGACTCCGTCCTCTGGGCCGCGGGAGCCCTGGCGCCGGGGCTGCTCCGCAGGGAAGCGCACAGGCGGCTGGAGCTCCCGCGATCCGCGCCCCGGGCCGCAGCCCTGCACGCTGGAGTCGGTAGGGGGGCTGTCAAGTCCGCGCCCGCGCTGCCTGAGCCCACCCGCCTCCCCCGGGCGGGGGCCGCTCTGGAAGCCGCGCCCGGGCTCCGTGTTGGGGGTCTGGTGCCAATTTAGCGCGCCCCTGCGCGTCCCGGGGTCTAGGGTGGCCCGTGCTCGCCGCACTGTGCTCCATGGCGGCAGGAAAATATGCGAGGGTCCCACTGCAGGGAAACGCCCGGGAAGAAGGCTGCAGGATGTGGATCTGGGAGTGCTGATGCAGCCCGGGCTCTTCTCATCCCCGCGGGACGAAGCAGATGGGCTCAGCTCTGCACTTCTTTGGAAGACGGGGAGCTTCCAAGCAGTCATTCCTGGACTGTTTCCTGTCTCTGGATAAGAACTCAGAGTGCGGAGGGAAGCAGAACTCCAGGCGTTGGAGCCCCTGCTCTGACTCAGAAAATCCTAACTGTGAATTACAAGATGAGGGGGGCCCATTACCTGGTGGAGCCTCCGGTTTCCCCCTCTGTAAGGTGGGGATGAAAAGTCACGCCCACCTCAGAGAGTCTGAAGACCTTGTGAGTCAGGCCCAGGGCACAGTGCCTGGCACGCGGTAATGACATCCAGGCTTCAGGCGTCTCTGGGAACGTTCATGGGGTGGGGCAAGTGTGTGGGAGGTGAAGGGTCTTTCAGTCCCCTCTTCCTCTCCTCGTTGAGCTGGCCTCTTCTGCTCTGCACTGTTCTGCCATTGCCCCTGTCCCTTCTCGGTGGACTCCTGTAGCCTGCTTAAGGGAGTCCACCAGGCAGGCTCTTTTGTGTAGGGTTTAAAATCCCTGCCTGGTGCATTGGCCTCCCTCTTTGGCCTGCTGGTCCCTCAAAGAGGCCTGGCCACTTCCAACAGGTGAATTCTACCATGTCTCCCTAAGGTAGAGGAAAGCAAGTCAAGGAGAAAGAGGAGGGGAAGGACTCTTGGTCCCTAGCTCTGACCCAACCCAGGTGGTGCTCCCCTCATTCTGCACAATGAGGGACCTGTGATCACCAGAGTTTTCTATGGCAAGAGCATCTTTTCAGATTGAGATTGTCCATGTCCTCCCTCTGTGTGCTTAATATTTCTTTGTCTAAATAAGAGAAGAATGTAAAAAAACCTAATCATTCGAGACCTCAAGAAATGCAGGGAGGGCTGAAAACAGCCCAGAGTCCTGGTTGAGTCCCGGGTGAGGCTTTTGGCTTAATGCACGCCTGCAGGAATCACATACTTATGTCTCAGTAGCTTTCAAAGACCTCTCCCAGGGGAGCAGGCATAAAAGGTGGGGAGCCTGGTACCAACTGGTAATTCTAGCAGAACCCCTTGTTTTCTGAGATAACAGCGATGATTGAGTCATTAAGCCAAGCAAGGCTCTGACCTAAGATGCTTGGTGGCTACGATGATGTGGTTAGTTTGGAGTCACTTAATAAAAAACTGCCTAGTCATCGGAAATGCATTTCTGCCCTCTCCTTTCAAGTTGTTTTTTAGATCCTTTTTCTGCCGGGTGTTTCTTTTGGCAGATGCTGAGGCAGCAATCCACTCCTTTGGTACTCTTACCAACACTTTCAGCTTTGAAATTGAAATAATCCAATGCTAGTGATTCTCAGCCTTACTGTTGGTTAGAATTACCTGGGGAGTTTTTTAGAAATGTATCTGGGTTCAAGCCCTACCGCAGAGATTCTGATTTAATTGGTCTGAGTGTGGCCTGGGTAACAGTCACTTTAAAGCTACCAAGTATTGAATGCACAGCCAAGGCTGAGAGCCCATGTCCTGTACGCTGTTACTTTGTGATCTGTGTGATCACCTCTTGATATTTTATGTGCTTCTCTTTGAATGTTCTTATTCTTAAAACTTTTCATTCAAGTCTTAGATTACCCTGGCTTCAGGCTCTTGGGGTCTCCTGGTGTTCCCTTATAGTGATTTGCAGACAAGTTTTTTGCAGGAGGAACATGGGAGGAACCAGGAAGGCCGGGGAGAGGATGAGTTACATCAGGTGGTCACAAGCTGAAATGCCCACAGGGGCCAGGGAAGAACATAAAGCCAGTGGCCTAGGTGGGAATGACTCAGCTGGAGAGTGGGGCTGGTGGTGACATGGAGGGTATGTCTTTTGCCCGAAAAAGATCATGGTTATCCACTTCCAGTTGGTTGAGGCTCCAGGGGCTATCATAGATTGCAAAAATGGCCACAGACTCTTCCCATCCTGGATACAACCCCATTTGCAATGAGCCTCTGCAACTCCTTACATCAGGAGATGGAGTCAATTTCTCCAGCCCTTGAGACCATTGACCCTGAGACTTGCTTTAGCCAATGGGACAACAGCAGATGCGACACAAGCAGAGATATGAAAAATACTCGAGCATTGGTGCTTGCTCTCCTGATGCTCCTGGGAACCCTTTGACCACTGGCGTGTGGAAGAGCCCTGGCTAGCCTGCTGCATGATGCACATGTCCAAGACATGTGAGTGCGGCTGTCCTGGGCCATCTCCTCCAGATGACCATACAGATCCCCTAAATTGGCCTAGACCAGAAGGACTTGCCTGGCCGACCCACAGAATTTGAAAAAATAATGAGTGTCTTCAGGTGACCTGAGTATCAGGGTGGGTAGCAAAAGCATATTGAAATAGAGCCCAGAATTGCCAGATGTTATGACCTTTCAAAGAGAAACCAGAAGTTCAAATTTTTGTGTAAGCTCCAGTTTTTTAAAAAATTTGAATTAGCAACCCGCATCCATGAATCACTCTCTGGGCCAAACAAAACACATCTTTAGGCTGCCCTTGGCCTGCAGGTTGTTGGTCTTTCTGCACAGAGGGACTAACAGCTAACTGCTACCCCTTCTCTCACGGTCTCACCATGGCTGCCATGCCCTGGCTTACCCTCAGCAGCTAGCTGTTTCTTTATGCGAAATGCCCACACTATACTTTATAACCCCAGCTTCTTTTGGCAGTCTTTCCATTTGGAAACGGAAGCTGCTGGTATTGCCAGTCTTCATGGAGGAAGTGAGATTTGAGATGGGCCCCCCATGAAGGAAAGTTCTAGAAAGGGTACTCCTGGTTTTAGGCGTGGAAGTGGGGCTGGTGATGGGACAGTGGACAATGCACCCACTAGTTTCAGCCAGAGAAGAGGGCTACTGTAAGGAAATGAGAGAGACGAAGTTAGAGAGAGGGGAGATTGTGGAGCCCCTAAATGCCAAGTTTTACATTTGATTCTGCGGGCACTCTAGGCAAAGAGAAGTCACTAGAAGCTTTTGCATAGGGGTTGCATGGGGAAAGCAGTGATCACCTCTATTCTGGGTGTCAGTGTGCCCATAACCAATGGGGGCAAGGAAGGGAGGCAGAGAGAGACAGGAAGTATAGTGCTTGTAATGATAGAGGGAAAAACAGATGGGAGAAAATTTTCCTTAAGATTTACAGTAACTTCTTTTTACCTTAGGTTGTGGTTAGTTAGGTTAATTTTCTTATATATCTAAACGAGACTTATCAGCTTTTTTTAAAGCACTTCTATCAACAACTTCGTCAAGGTTCTTGTCTGACTTAAAGGTATCTGGAGCTTCCAGTTGTTTATTCCTACACTGGGGACATAGGGAAAGAACTTCCTTGCTTTCTCGTGAGAGCTTCTGGAAATGATCATTCCCTACCCCCCTGCGCTTTCTCTGCCCTCTCTCCCTAAGGGATTCTAAGTTATCCACCTTTCCTCAGAATGAAGGCTTACAGTGTTGAGAGGGCTGGAGGAGAAAACACAAAAATCTTAAATACATTTTCAATCTTGGGGAGAGGGAGAAAATGTCATAGCTAGAAGAAAAGGACAAAAAGAAAATCCAGAGAAGTCAGTTATTGCCCTAGTGCCATGAGAATACAAAGCATACAAGAAGCAGTAGTAAAATGGCCATATTTAGACCAGTGATTTTCCATCTTGCCTGCATGTTGGAATCCCCTGGGAACTTTACAAATTCGTCCTGGGTCTCACTTCCTTGAGACTCTGATGCTCTTGGTCTGGGCAACGGGATCTTTACGAGCAAAGCTCGGAAGGTGGTGGTAGGTGCTGTGGGAGTTCAGAACTGCTGTCCTGGCAGGCTCTGGTGCCTCCCCGAGGCTGGGTCTGCTGTTGTGAGGTGCAAAGCCATCTATAAGCTGCGTCTGGTGGGAACATTGCTATTTGGTCTTCGCTTGTTTTCATGGTAGGTATGGGCAGTGGATCGAATGTAAACTTGAAAGTATGCAGTTTTGAAACAGCATGTCTAACACAAGCCACATTCTTGGGTTGGATGAAAATGATTTGTTTTATGGAAAAATCCAGATGGCCTTAGTACTAGTGAGAATGGTCATTACACTAAGTTTGCCTGGGGAGAGTACTTCTTCCCAAGCAAAGATGGACAGGAGCCTTAGAAGTTGCTCACAAACAGGATGGAGAGAAGGAAGACAAGTAGGAGCAGAAGACGGAGTGGGTGAGATTTTAAAAAGAGGCAGATGTCCGAAATGGACTAGGTAAGAATGGGAAAGCTTGGAAGCAACATAAAGGTAAAATTGCTGTTGTGAAAGTGTCAGCGTATTTAAACGTAACAGATGAATTCAGATGGCAAGGCCGGGGCGGGGGGGGGAGGGTTGGAAGAGGTGCCCTGGTGCTTATATCATTCAGTGTGGGGAGCCTGCATAATGTCCGATGGAGGTAACCCCCCAGGGCCTGGCTGGCTGAGGAATTGCTGCTGAGCATTCTTTTCCTCTTCTCTACCTGGAGGGCATGTGGGTGTCAAACTGCTCGTTTGTGGACAAACCATTTCACTGGGACTGGAAGGAGGTTAGTAGCATCATCTCTTTAAATTGGGAATGCTAGTGGCTTTAAGAGATTTTGCCTTAAATATATTTTTTAAAGGCCTTCGTATGATAATTCGTTGCTGTTCCAGTATAATCTTTTTGGGGCTTAATGGAACTTTCTTAAGATTAGTGTGCATGCACTTAAAAAAAAAAAAAACCTCCTGTTGATGCTAGCTATTTTCTACCTAAAACAGATTTCTAAGCATATCCTGGGGAACTCTAGTGTTCCTCAGTGTTGGAGATGTTCAATGGAAAAATCATTGGTATTAATAGATTGCCTACTAAAATATTTTTTAAATATGTCAAAGAAAAATGTGTGGTAAGTGTTTAACACATTTATATGGTGCTGCTTAGTTTTTAAAAGATTTTTTTAAAAAAGATTTTATTTATTTATTTGACAGAGAGAGACACAGCCAGAGAGGGAACACAAGCAGGGGGAGTGGGAGAGGGAGAAGCAGGCTTCCCGCCCAGCAGGGAGCCCGATGCGGGGCTCCATCCCAGGACCCGGGGATCATGACCTGAGCCGAAGGCAGACGCTTGATGACTGAGCCACCCAGGCACCCAGTTTTTAAAAGATTTTACTTATTTATTTATTTATTATTTAGAGCATGAGCAGGGGGAGGCGCAGAGGGAGAGAGAGAGAACTTTAGGCAGACTCTGCGCTGAGCGCGGAGCCCAACGTGGGGCTCCACCCCATGACCCTGAGATCATGACCTGAGCTGAAATCAAGAGTCAGATGCTAAACTGACTGAGCCACCCAGGCGCTCCTGGTGCTTCTTAGTTTTTAATAACCTGCCTTTAAGAATTGCTGTACAGCCCGGAGAAGGCACATGACTCAAGAGGGGACGGCTTCTTAGAGCAGTTCATTCATCTTTGAGATTGTTGTTCCATATCTATTTTTAATCAAAACATTTATCTTTCTTTCTGGGCAATTTTTAACAGCTTTATTGAACTATAATTGATATAAACTGAACTATACTTATTTAAAGTGTGCAGTTTGATGAGTCCTGGTACATGAATACACTCGTGATATTAATACCACAGTCAAGGTAATGAACATATCTGTCACCCCTACAAGTTTCCTCATGCCTGCTTGACGTCCACCCCTCTTTCCATCCCCTCCTCCCTGTGCCCAGGCAACTGATCTCATTTGTGCCACTGTAGATTAGCTTACATATTCTATATACTCGTGTAGTAGGTACTCTTTTGGGCGGATAGGAGTTAGCTTCTTTCGCTCAGCAAAATTACTTTGAGATTCATCCATTTTGTTGTGTTTATCAGTAATTCATTCCTTTTTATTGCGGGGTAGTCTTTCATGGTATAGATATATCACCTTTTGTTTATCCGTTCACCTATTTGTGGACATTTTGGTTGTTTCTGGTTTTCAACTATTGAGGTGCTATGAATATTTGTATACAAGTACAACTTTGGAATGGTGTTCTAATGTAAGCCGC
>NW_027706546.1:0-337 GCF_054177405.1 Leptonychotes weddellii | reverse complement strand
TTCAGAGGTAGAATTTAGTGATTCATCAGTTGCGTGTAACACCCAGTGCTCATTACATCACCCAGTTACCCCATCCCTCCCACCCCCCCTCCCCTCCAGCAACCCTCAGTTTGTTTCCTAGAGTTAAGAGTCTCTTATGGTTTGTCTCCCTCTCTGATTTCGTCGGATTTTATTGGGAGATGAATTTTCTATTACCACTACCTCACACACCTGTTCGGTTCCTGTTCACCCACACCTAGACAGCAAAACGTGCCTCCTAAGAGATAATGCTGTTTCCAACCTTTCTTCCCTTCATATATGACAAATGGAAGAACCAAACAACCCACAACACATTGCA
>NW_027706545.1:0-337 GCF_054177405.1 Leptonychotes weddellii | reverse complement strand
AAAAGCTGAGGACAAGAAAATAGCAAGATGTATTTTCCACGACTGGCATTATGTAATGCCTTGCATTTCTTCCTTCCAATGAGTAAAATGGATCAGAAATAAATTTAAAGTTCTTTGGTTATCAGTTCACAAAATGGTAAACCAATCCTGTGCCCTTGACCTTTTTTGTTTTTATTTTCCACTGTATGATGCCATTTGGAGGTATCTTCATGTCTCCAAACCATTCTTCAAGGTCATGGCAGCCTGATGGATGCTGGTCGGGCTGGATTCCAGTTGGAGCGAGAGAAGTTTCCAGAGGCTCACTGTGCCAGTCTGACAAGACAGGAAGAATCCACCC
>NW_027706544.1:0-337 GCF_054177405.1 Leptonychotes weddellii | reverse complement strand
TGGAAAATTAGAGTTATTGGACCATTTTCTCTATAGATTCATGTTGTAGTTCATTTTTTTAAAAAAATGATTTCATTACAACATAAACATTTTTCTTTTTTTTTTTTTTAAAGATTATTTATTTATTTATTTATTTGCCAGAGAGACAGAAGAGCACAAGCAGAGGGAGTGGCAGAGGGAGAGGGAGAAGCAGGCTCTGCACTGAGCAGGCAACCCGATGCGGGACTCAATCCCAGGACCCTGAGATCATGACCTGAGTCGAAGGCAGACGCTTAACCATCTGAGCCACCCAGGCGCCCCAACATAAACATTTTTCAATAAAAATCATTTTCTTGTA
>NW_027706543.1:0-337 GCF_054177405.1 Leptonychotes weddellii | reverse complement strand
CTCCGAAACTTTCCTTTGCCCCCAGCGGCCTTTGTGTTACATTTTAGCAAGCCAGGTATTATGGCTGATTTCATGCTCTACATTAACCCCAACATTGATGATTCTCTGCCCAATCAATTTTCAGAAACTATCTCCTTGCTGCATCATTTTTCAGATTATACCAAGTTCTTCTAAGTTATACAGTTGGATAAGATTCCAGTTAACGAAATAATGTCAATGTACATATTATATTTGCTTTTTCTCAAAATACAAATAGCTCAGGTTTTCATTCAGCAAATGCTCATTAAAAATTATTAAATAAGGGGCACCTGGGTGGCTCAGTCAGTTAAGCATCTGA
>NW_027706542.1:0-337 GCF_054177405.1 Leptonychotes weddellii | reverse complement strand
TGGGGAAAAGACGGTCTCTTTAAAAAATGGTGCTGGGGGGCGCCTGGGTGGCTCAGTCGTTAAGCGTCTGCCTTCGGCTCAGGTCATGATCCCAGGGTCCTGGGTTCGAGCCCCACATCGGGCTCCCTGCTCTGCGCAAAGCCTGCTTCTCCCTCTCCCACTCCCCCTGCTTGTGTTCCTGCTCTCACTATGTCTCTCTCTGTCAAAAAAATAAAAAATAAAATCTTTAAAAAAAAAAAAAGAAACTGGACCACTTTTTAACACAATACACAAAAATAAACTCAAAATGGAGGTAAAGACCTAACTGTGAGATCTGAAACCATGAAAATCCAAACAC
>NW_027706541.1:0-337 GCF_054177405.1 Leptonychotes weddellii | reverse complement strand
ACAGACAAGATACTTGATGATTAATATCTGTATTAGTCACAGGTTTCCAGAGAAACAGAACCAATAGGATGTGATATGTAGATTTATATTAAGGAACTGACTCATGAGAAAGTGGAGGCTAGGCAGAATCTGTTGGGAAAACCTGACAAGTTGGAGACTCTTTCCTGAGAGTTGAAGCCTGAATGCTGTCTGCTGGAGAACCACAAAGTGCTGATGTATTGAAGTCAAAAGCAGCCTTTTCTCAGAATCCCTCCGCCTCAAGGGACAGCAGGCCTTTGTTCAATTCAGTACTTCCATTTATTATTTGAGGTCCATCCACCTTAATGGAAGGCTAATT
>NW_027706540.1:0-337 GCF_054177405.1 Leptonychotes weddellii | reverse complement strand
CTGCATATAAACCATGCCCAAATTCCAGGCTGACATATATATATAGGGACAGAGTCCATGTAGCCCAGTTTATAAAATAACTGAAACAAGATTCCAGCTGCTGGACAAAAAACAAACCAAAACACCACTTTAAGATCAAAACCACAATGAGATCCTACCTCACATCCAGTAGAATGGCTACTCTCAAAAAAAAAAAAAACATGAAATAACAAGTGTTGGTGAGGACGTGGAGAAACTGGAACCCTGTGCAGTGTTGGCGGGAGCACAAAATGGTGCAGCCGCTGTGGAAAAGAGTACGAAAGTCCCTCACAAAATTAAAAATAGAACTACCATATGA
>NW_027706539.1:0-337 GCF_054177405.1 Leptonychotes weddellii | reverse complement strand
ATTACCTTTGATGGCATCCCACAAGACACTGAATTTAAAGACTTATATAAACAGCCACAGGCAGTTCTCCACTGATACTGTGCAATGCCATTACGAAGAAGGGCCCACAAATAAGAGGATTTCATGTCACTTTTAAACCACCGAATGGAGGGGCGCCTGGGTGGCTCAGTCAGTTAAGCGTCTGCCTTCGGCTCAGGTCATGATCCTGGGGTCCTGGGATTGAGCCCCGCATTGGGCTCCCTGCTCAATGGGGAGTCTGCTTCTCCCTCTTCCTCTGCCTCTCCCCCTGTTCATGCTCTCTCTCTCTGTATTTCTGTGTCTCAAATGAATAAATTTT
>NW_027706538.1:0-337 GCF_054177405.1 Leptonychotes weddellii | reverse complement strand
GTTAAAAATAGAACTACCCTATGACCCAGCAATTGCGCTACTAGGTATTTATCCAAAGGATACAAACATAGTGATCCAAAGGGGCATGTGCACCCCAATGTTTATAGCAGTAATGACCACAATAGCCAAAATATGGAAAGAACGCAGATGTCCATCGACAGATGAGTGGATAAAGAAGTGGTGTATATATATATATATATATATAGAGAGAGAGAGAGAGAGAGAGAGAGAAATATTACTCACCCATCAAAAAGAATGAAATCTTGCCTTTTGCAACCATGTGGTTGGAACTAGAGGGTATTATGCTAAGTGAAATAAGTCAGTCAGAGAAAGACAA
>NW_027706537.1:0-337 GCF_054177405.1 Leptonychotes weddellii | reverse complement strand
CCTCTCTCTGTCAAATAAATGGATAAAATCTTAAAAAAAAAAAAAAAAAGAATCTCAGAGCAGGAAAGCCAGGCACTTTATTGGGGTGCTCATTTTTTTTGTGTGTATGAGAAGTTGAGGCTCCAAGAAAACAGGGGCTTGCTCAGGGTCACACAGCGAGGGGACAGTGAGGACTAGAACCCAGTGTCCTGGCTCCTGGCCTAGTACCCTTTCCCTTCTGTTCCTGCTCCAGGTATGAGCAGAAATGGTCTCTAGGTGAAATTAAATCTTTTTCATGTCTCTGTTTTCTGATGTTTCTGAGGGAATATAAATTGCCTTTGGCAAAAGATTAAAAAAA
>NW_027706536.1:0-6074 GCF_054177405.1 Leptonychotes weddellii | reverse complement strand
ATGTTAATCCCCATACATTACATCATTAGTTCTAGATGAAGTGTTCCATGATTCATTGTTTGTGCATAACACCCAGTGCTCCATGCAGAACGTGCCCTCCTCAGTACCCACCACCAGGCCAACCCATCCTCCCACCCCCCTCCCCTCTAGAACCCCCAGCCTGTTTTTCAGAGTCCATCGTCTCTCATGGTTCGTCCACCCCTCCGATTTCCCCCGCTTCATTCTTCCCCTCCCGCTACCTTCTTCTTCTTCTTTTTTTTTTCTTAACATATATTGCATTGTTTCAGAGGTACAGATCTGAGATTCAACAGTCTTGCACAATTCACATAGGCTGGTCTTTTATTGAAAACTGACTGGGAAACTTATGGCCTTGAGTTTCTTGTGCCGTCTTGGTTTGAGCATGGACTATTGATAACACCCTTAATGACTTAATTCTTTGAGATTTGGTCATTTTCTATGATACATTGTAGCCACCAAAGAAAAATACTCCGGACCATCCAAAAAGCCAGGTGGTCTGTTTCCTTATCTCTTGTTCACTTTGCCTTAGTGCTTCTGCCTGCCAGGAATAGTCTCAGAGCCTCCCCAGGGGCCCCCTATCTTTCCCTGCCTATACCTTAACCCTTTCCTTATTGAAGGCAAAGACAATTGGAGCCCCAAATATTCTAGGCATGCTATGCCCAAGGTAGATTCTCTGTTCCACAAGTGGGAGTTGGGCAGAAGAAGGGAGACCACCCCCCCCCAGCTGAACTCATCCAGGATTTAGTCTCAGCAACAGGCATTTGGGATAAGGATGAAGAATGCTGAAGTCCTGCCCCTCTTGTGAAGTAGGCCCTCTAGCTGGGATCTTGGGGAGAAGGAGCCCTGTGTTTTTGGCTGCAGCAGTGTGGAATGAAGTATCCACCTCATTGAGCTTGGAAAGTGGGGAAGGAACTGTCTTGGTTCAAATATTACAGGCTCTCACCTTACTAAATTTTTGTAGATTTTCTTGAACAGATGTTTCTTTGTGTGCTGTTTGTCCTTAGGACCATTTCCAAAAGCTTTAATGGTTGTGGGTTTTTAAAATATAATTTTCATCACTTTCACTGGGTATCAGGTCAGTGGTGGGGCTCCTCAGGCAGTCATGACAGAAATCAGTTTTCCATTATTTCTTCACAGTGTTTCTTCTCCATTCTCTTTCTCCTCTTCTTCTGGAACTCTGATTACATATACAGTAGATTTTTTCCCACCATGCCCCATTAGTCTGTCGTAGCCTTCTTCTGTACTGTCTATCTTGTTGCCTCTCTGTTTCTCAGTCTAGAGGTTAGCACCAGTTCAGAGTCTTTAGCTAATAACTCTCAGAAGGTCTTGATATTTCCTTTTCCCTAGTGCACAGTCACCCTAAAAAATATCTGCAGGTCCCACTGGGAAAGGTTGAATGCAAAATTTATAATATACACCAGTGGCTGTAGGGTCCTACCTTAAAGGTACTCTGCTTTCCCTTCAGTTGAGTAAGAAGTTGAGAAACCCCACCACAGCAACTCTAATTAGGCTCTCCAGCAGATCTAGAATTTTTTTCTGCCTGAAATATATTGAGCAGCATCCTATACACTGCCCAATTATTTCATTTTTTGGAATTCTCTGATTAGCCATCACCACAGATCCCTGTGGTTCAAACATCCTCTAATTATCATTTCATTCCTGTGGCTTATTGTTGTAGTTGCGCTCACCTTGTCTTACATGATTAAGCACTGTCACCTGACCTCCACCACTCTGGGATCCCTTTATTCACATTAAGATCAAGTAGCTGATTCCATTGCAGTACTCTCCACCATTCTCTCCAGCCTACAGAGCACAGACACACAGAAATTTTCAAAGATGCTTGGTGACCCTCTCACTACTGCATTTCTTAATATTTTAGAGCATGTCTACACAAATGTCCCTATTTGATATTTCAGGATTCCACTCTTTCCCTACTTGCATCCTTACCTTATTGTAAAAGCCATAGCAGATAGAACATTTTATTGGCAGTGGAACTCTGTGACACTATGAGTACCCAGACTTGGTCCTCAGTTTTATATATCATAAGACGAGGGACTCCTTCAAACATGTCATGCAGGTTTTCTAGTGTTCTACATGTGTTTTCTGTTGTATTTTCATAGTTTTTAATTTCCTCTTTTCCCTATGCATACTCTTTAAGACCATCAGATAACTCCACAACTTTTTGGATACTTATTTTCAACACAGTATTTAAATGACACATCCGTTTGATTTCCCAAAACTTTGGATTCCTATACTTCATTCCATGCCACCAGCGGTGTTAATTTGACTGGGATACTATACATGCCATGTACCAGTGAACCTCTCCTAACAGCTGCTTTCCACTCTCCTTACCCCCATTGTAAGGAGGTTATTTTTCCCTCTTCAAATGAGCAACCCAATTCCTGTAGTAACTTTTGGTATTTACTACTGTATCTGAGAAGTGCATGGCAGAAAACGGGGGGCACGTTCACATTAGAAAATGTGAGAGGAGTTTTTTTTTTTTTTAAAGGACAATATACAACGGTGTGGGAAGAGTATTTGAGAACCACAAGGGACAGTGCAATACTCCGTGGTTAGTAAAGGTAGGATTATCAGCCCTAGCCCTGAAAGACAAAGGGAGAGAGGATTTACTAAAAGTTGGAGACACATAGCCTATGTTGAGAGGGCCACCTTACAGAAACCTTTGGAGAAGAGACTCAGTGTCTGGTGACAGTGCAGGAAGCAAACTGGGAGGAAAAGTTCCTGACCGCATTGTTCACTGCTGGTTCCCAAAGGACAAGGGAGTCCTTTGATGTAGTTCATACAAGTCAGACTTCCCAGGATACAGAAAGGGAGGAGAGTGAATCCAGATGAGATGGAGAGATATCCAGCAACTGGGTGAGAGTCATGTTAGTAGTAGTGTGAGAATTGTGCCTGCAGTGTGAAAGGGTACACCACTGGCTTTATTTACATTGTAAAGAAGAGAGTAAATGGTATATTGTTATTAGAGGGTCAATCCAAATAAGACTGGGATTTGTCTGAGCTCGTCTACTGAAATAAGAAATGTACCTGTTTAGTACTGTCCTATCAAAAAGGCATTAAAGATAATAAGAGTATTGTTTTATAACCACGGGTCTGAGAAGTTATGGATGCTTTGTACCAGCTTGTTGTTTATTGGTAACAACAAGGTTGATTATTTGCACCTAGTCTTGGTGAACCTCCCCACCAAGAGCGCTCTGCTGTTGAAGCTAGCTACATAGCAAGAATATGCCTACATAACCAGCAGTGTAGGAGAATCCTGGACAGAGACTCCATTTGTGCTCTCTGGTTCTGAGGTATTCTGTGTACACATCAGTGGTTCCTGGTCCAAAAGAAGTGCCTATTGCCGGGGTTCCTATAGAGAGGGCAGACAATTGGAGCTTGCACCTGGCCACTCCAGACCCCTTGTTATGAGACAGTTTTTAGCTATGACACATATCCTTAATGTTGTTGCTATATTGCATCTTTTTTTCTGCACTAAACTATGGATTTGCAAGCACTGACATTTGGAGTCCCATGAGTCTTCTTTAGCAATGGAACTGTTTAACTGCTATAGTTATCATAGCATCTGAAGAAAGAACTACACAATATTATGAGATGCTTTCCATTTGCCTTTTTTTCTAGATCTGATTTGCTCTAAAGACACTTTCAGGTTCTCTTCAGTAGATATATGAATGCTTGCCTTTATGTATTCTTACTCCCAAACTTTGTTTTACACCTTAGAAAGACCTTCATCTCCCATCTCTCTCCAGAAATAGATGTTGCAGTTGTTTTCTTCTGCTTACCTATTGGTGGTTCACACTTAATATGACTGAGAGCATAATGAATATATAAGTCAGTGGACATCGGCCTTTAGGATGAATCAGAATCACATAAGAAGCAGTAGATCTGAGGTAGGGGTCAGGAGTTCACATTTTCAACAGAGTCCCCTGGTGATTCTGACATGTGGCAGACGAGCACACTTCAAAAACACGCAAGCATGAATAAAATGAAATAGGGTTAAATTTGAGGTAATACACTTCTACATGGTGTTCCATCTGGAACTGCAAGTAAACCCTGCTAGAGAAGTTCAGTTATTTATCTAGACAAGACATTATCTGGGGTGAGAACTCCTAGTTATTATTATTTATAAATTTATTAAGAACCTATGACTTGTCAGACACCATGCTAGGCATTAGAGGTACTAGGATGGAAAGGAAAGATTGCGCTTTGAGAAGCAGAGTCCAATGCAGTGTTTCTCAGTTTTTTAAAAGTGTCAGTCCACAATCATAAATACATTTTTCATCACAACTCAGGGTGTACAGATATACATATATATGTAACTGAAACAATATTATTGTTTTAGGCTCTATTAGTGCAGGGAATGTGGAACTAAAGTTTAACGCAGTTAACACAGTTTAACAAAGATAATCTGATGTATATCTTATGTAGTACATGTATTTATTCTTCTAGTCACATATTTCATGTGAAGGTGGGAGTGGGGAGGCTAGGTAAAGTCTCCTTAAAAACAGTGCTTCTCAAACTTTAATGCATACAGAAATCAACTACAGATATTGTTAAATGGAGATTCTGATTCAGTACATCTTGGATGGGGACTTGAGATTCTGCATTTCTAACTCTCCCAGGTGATGCTGATGCAGCTGGTCCACTGACCACTATTTAAGTAGCAACGCTCTTAAAACCTTAAGTGTGGGAAGGTGTGTTAACCTTGTAAGGCAGGACCTGGCAAGAGTTTCCTAGGAGACAATTTCCTCTGAGGAAAGAGGAATCAAGCAGACAAGGCACCGACAGGCGAAAAAACTGGTGTGTGCCCCTCAGATTTTATTCCAGCCTCCCATATCTGAATCCAGTAGAGAGATAGCTGTCTGCAAATACATACTTACAAAGCAACAAACACAGAAAGGATTGTTTTGCTAAAAAAAATCTGAAATCCATTAAGGGCCAAAGTATTACTGAGGTGTTAACCCACTTGGGTAAGCATAACTTTGTCACCTTGAGGACACCAGCCCATCAGCAGCAGTGAGACCCTTAAGAGTGTGCAGAACTCATAAGAAGAGGCACAGTGTCCAGAAGACATGGCAGTACCCAGGGGAGGGTGGCACCCATCTTTTGGCCTTATTCCTGAGCATAGGTGAGCTGTACCTTACCCTCTTCCAAGTGTCTGATGTGGGGGGGGGGGAAGGTCTTGGTCCCTGCTAGTGTAGGGGAAAAAGTAGAAACCAGACCAACACAGCTCACATACTCAGCACCTCATCTATTCCATTCGGCAATCCTGTGAGGCAAGTATTATCCCCATTTCACAGATGACAAGACTGTCTTTTACAGCAATGGATCTGTCATAACTGCTGGTTGATTCCTCTAAATATGAGTCCTAGAGGTATGCGAGTTTTACATATTAAGTTCTGACAAGAATTTTAAGTGTCTCCATTGCCTTCATAAACTCACTGAACAGATCTTTGTATTTCTTTTGTGTATTGTTTTCTTTTTTTTATATTTTAGTATTTCTTTATGAGAAAAGTAATCTGTGTTCTTTAGGGAAAAAATATGAGTAGAAAGAAAACAAATAAGTCACCCACAGTCTTATAATTCAGAGAACCACTGTTAACCTTTTGGTGAACAAAAGTTTCTATTTTTCCTGTGCATAGAGGTACTATATAAACTTATGGTTTTTTTTTTACAAAGTGGACTGATTCTATAGATGATTATTATAAGCTACTTTATTTTACAAGAATTATAACGACTTTGCAATGCACATGGGTGAAAAATCTCCTACTGGTAGAGTGTTCTAGTTGGATCAAAAGGCTACTGATAACCAGAGTGACAGCTAAAGCAAATTACTAGCATAAGGTTAAAGCACAGGGCCTGGGCAAATGCCTGCCAGGGGCACTACACAAAAGGAATGTCTTCAAAGCCCCTCTGTGGGGCCCTGCACCCACCCCTGAGTTCCCTTGGGCCCCTCGGGTGGAAGGGGTCCTGTAAACTTTTTTGCATCCACATAAACCCCCCCAATTTCTGTCTGGTTTTCTTCACCTCATCCT
>NW_027706535.1:0-337 GCF_054177405.1 Leptonychotes weddellii | reverse complement strand
GAGGGATGGCTCTCCTGGTCCCTATAGAGACCAGCCTTTCTCTCCCTACACTTGGTTTCACACTTGCTTTCTCTCAGGCCAGGTGAAACAAATGCTGCTTTGATAGCAATATCCATCACCATAATCCCATCCCATACATGAGCATATCATCCTCACAGCTTGGTTGTGGGTGTTGGAACAATGCTGTGGACTGCCAAAGATGGCTCCAGTCGAGTATCAATCATGGTAGGAGCCACAACAATGGAAGGAAATGGGACTCTGATTAAAAATTTCTTTTGTGACCCATTGACAATTGAAATAAACCACCCACAGCAAGAGAAGACCTGTTAGAGCTGCT
>NW_027706534.1:0-337 GCF_054177405.1 Leptonychotes weddellii | reverse complement strand
AGGAAGCTCTCTGCTGAGTTTTGCAGGTTGGGAGGGCAGGCCTGGGTCCTGCAGAGTGGGGATCAAGAACTCCCGGGGCCCTTTTCCAGAAGAGCACAGTGCATACACCTTCTGGGCTCCGGTCCCTACAGGTACCCATTGCCCTCCCTCCAGGGTCAGCAGCTGCTGGAGGATATAGCCCGACCAGCACAGGAAGTTGTACGGATCAGGGTCAGGTTCCCCGCGGGATGTGCTCGGGGCATCCTAGAGCCTGCAGGGACTAGGACCTTGCTCTTGTCTCCTCTTTGTGCTCAGGCGCTAGGGCAGCCTCCCAGGTTTTGTGTGGTTTCCTGAGGGG
>NW_027706533.1:0-337 GCF_054177405.1 Leptonychotes weddellii | reverse complement strand
AGATTCACAGCAAAGCTGAGCAGAATGTACAGAGATTTTCTACGTACTCTCTGCCGTCATATACACACAGCCGTCTGGTGGGTGATGTTTTAGAGTGTTGGGGTTAGTTTCTGTTTTCCTGATCATACTGTTGCAACAGAAGCTTCCATCTCCATGGCCAGCCATTGGTGGAAGCTGGAACGGAAGGGGATTTTTGATGGTGGAGTTGGCCTGATGCAGGAAGAAAGGCCTGGGGCAGATTTTCAACTTGCTCATAAGCTGTAGTAGTTCATCCTGTAAATGACTTTCTCAGAAAGATGGAGGAGCCACACTGGGATGATTTCACTTGGCAAGAACT
>NW_027706532.1:0-337 GCF_054177405.1 Leptonychotes weddellii | reverse complement strand
TTCCATACAAATTTTAGGATTGTTTGTTCCAGCACTTTGAAAAATATCATTGGAATTTTGATCAGGATGGCATTGAAGGTATAGTTTGCTCTGGGTAGCATAGACATTTTAACAATGTTTATTCTTCTGATCCATGAGCATGGAATATTTTTCCATCTTTTTGTGTCTTCTTCAATTTCTTTCATGAGTGTTTTGTAGTTCCTAGAGTATAGATCTTTTACCTTTTTGGTTAGGTTTGTTCCGAGGTATCTTATGGTTTTTGGTGCTATTGTAAATGGAAGCGTTTCTTTAATTTCTCTTTCTACAGTTGTGTTGTTAGTGTATAAGAAAGCAACTG
>NW_027706531.1:0-337 GCF_054177405.1 Leptonychotes weddellii | reverse complement strand
GCCAGGCTGAGAATCAGATCTAAGAACAATCGGAACCAGATCTTTTCCTCTTCCAAAGGTGATATAGCACATTGGATAATATTACAGGAGACCTGTAAGTATGTTTTTTAATATTCACTCACAAAATCTGAAAAATCATTGAAGCTGAAATAATCTGTACTTTTTTAGTAAGCAGGAAAGAGACCAGAATTGATGTAACACTAACAAGGGATTTGCATTCCTATTAATTTAATTACCTCAGTGGGAGCCGCTGCTTAGCATACCCATTGGTAACTGGGAGAACGTCCTTCCTGTTGAGAACTATCTCTTGTGACATCTTACCTATTTTTCGCTTTGC
>NW_027706530.1:0-337 GCF_054177405.1 Leptonychotes weddellii | reverse complement strand
GTGCATGCGTCTTAAGGAAACATGCCTGTACATACATTGTATATTATGTAAATGAGGCGGAGGCCCCTCCCTGGGTGGAGATTTTAGTATTATAATGAGGTAAAGGTAATTGTAGGTCATTCCAGAGGTCACTCCACAGTCCATCTGTGCAGGTGTGCGTCAGGTTTAGCTCAAAGGGTCTGGGTGGCCTGGGCCCCTGGGAGATTTTATCAGAGCGGGGTTTGCGGGGGTGGTTTCAGGTTTCCTTTGTCTGAGTTAAGGGGAATGCCAGAAAGAAGAGCCAGAAAGAGAGAAAGGGAAAGCGTAAGACAAAGGTTTGTGAGTATAAGCAGGTGGG
>NW_027706529.1:0-337 GCF_054177405.1 Leptonychotes weddellii | reverse complement strand
TATGGGAGAGAGGAAGGGATTGTTCATTTGGTCACAGAAGGCTAAAATCATAGCGGGCTTACTGGGAGAACTGTCCGTTGAGACACCCTTTGATAGCATGGAGATGACAAGGAGGAAAAGAAAAGGTGTTCAAAAACATAGTCCAGTTTGACTTGCCATGAGCTAGAATTTGGGGAAGCCAGGCTTGAGCGTGCGGTGGGGACCTGTGGAAGATTTTTTGAGCTGGGATGTGATTTGAGCAGAACTGTCCTTTAGGAAAATGAATCTGGTAGTGGTGTGGGAATGGATGGAAGTGAGGATGCAGGGATCAGTTAGAAGACTAAGGCTTTAGGTTGGG
>NW_027706528.1:0-337 GCF_054177405.1 Leptonychotes weddellii | reverse complement strand
TGGACAAAGTGAGCCTCAGACAGCCCTGAGCACAAGAGCCTGCGTGGACAGGAAAGGTCTCTGCTCTGACCTCTGGAAGGGCAGAGGCCATGCTGTAGACTGTCCACCCGCTGGGATGGTCCATTACCGCTGAGGAGGATGAAATCAAAGAAGGATCATTTCCCTCATTTCAGGAGAAAAAGAGCAACTACACAGGCCTGGCTATGTCCCAGATGAATAAACAAGCAACATCAGCATTATCCTGACACGTTTCACTTCTCATTTTTGTTTTGTTTTTCCTGAAAGCCACAGAAACATTGAATGGGTAGTTGATGGTAAATATATTATCAACCAGGTG
>NW_027706527.1:0-337 GCF_054177405.1 Leptonychotes weddellii | reverse complement strand
TGCATCATCTCTTTAAAGTAGCGACTTGCCAGCTCATCAGGGAAATATTTGCGCAGCTCATTAACAAAATAAGCATCGTCGGGAAGATTAGACTTTAGCAGCTCATCATAAACCCACATTTTGCCATACGCTAAAATTACCGCAAGCTCGGGCGTGGTTAACCCCTCATTTTGCTCTTGTCTAACGAGAATGTCGTCATCAGTAGGCAGAAACTCGATAAGGCGATCCAGCCGCTCTTCTTTTTCCAAAAATTGAATAAAGCGCTGATGCTCACTTAACAGGCTAGCCGCATTTAACGCACTTAATTCTATGGCTTGTGGTTGTAAATAATTTTGGC
>NW_027706526.1:0-337 GCF_054177405.1 Leptonychotes weddellii | reverse complement strand
GTGCACGTACCCCTTCGGATCCCTACTTTTGTATCTTTGGGGTAAATACCCAGTAGCATCACATCCTGTTCTAAAACACCTTGCAAAGTGGGTCAGATCTCCCCATTTTACAGGTAAGGAAACTAAGGCTCAGAGGCCGAGTAACCAGCTCACGCAGCTTTGTAAACAGTAGAGCCGCAAGTTAAAACCTTGCCTGCCACCGCTAAGTCTGGGGCTGTTTCCACCACACCATACTGCCTTTTTTGGAGGGATTAAAAAAAAAATTCATTCCGTTCCTTCTGAGCCGGGGACATTGCTTTCTGCCCAAAGCTGGAATGGGATCGAGGGTTGTGGATGG
>NW_027706525.1:0-6074 GCF_054177405.1 Leptonychotes weddellii | reverse complement strand
ACTCCTTTCCTATTTACTGAGCTTTGCAAGAGCATCACTCCGCTTCACACTCACCTCTGGTCAGGGAATGATTGCACTCCTCCCTTAACGAGACTTTCAGAAGTTGTGCTAAATATAAACGTGAAAATTAGAGAACCACCTGGCGTAACAAAGAATCTCTACCGCAGAGAAGACGCTCACTTCACGTGGCATTCAATCATCCGCTCTCCGCTTTCCCTGCGGGGCAGGAAGTCCGCCCCTGAAAACCTGGCTCTCCTTCTTCCTTTCTGCCCTGCAAGATCCCAAATAAGCTTCACACAGTGGACGTGACTGAGCGACAAGTGCTCTTTTAGAATTTCCCTCCTCGAGAGCAGAGGCTGGACCCTGAAATTCTCTTACGCTCACCCCCAGAATAATGTTGCTTCCTCTTAGTTGTGATAAAATCCAGGAATCAGGTTATGGCCTTCACAGCAACACTGAGCCGAGTGGTGGGTGGGCATTAGGGGGATGGGCATTAGGGGGATGCGCATTAGGGGGATGTCCACCGTGGCCATCAAAAGCAGAGTTCCTGGCTGTTACCTGTGGTGCTTAAGGCGACGCAGCTGAAGGGAAGGGCTGGCCTTCACGCTCAGGCTGGCCTGCCTGCCTGCCTGCCTGTCTGCCTTCCTTCCTTCCTTCCCCTCCCTCCCTTCCTTCCCCTCCCTCCCTTCCTTCCCCTTCGTTTCTTCCTTCTCTTTTTTTCTTTCCCTCATCTCTCTTTCTCTTCCTTGCTCTCTTTCTATCTTTCTCTTTCTCTTTTCTTTTCTAATTCTTTTTTCCCCCTTTAGGATGTTTTGAATATCGGCAGTGCTTATTTAGGTTGACAGCTCAGGACAGGGTTTCCCCTTGGGGAGGTTGCGAGAGGGGCTTCTTGGGTCTGGTAATGTCCTCTTCCTTATCACGAAAGTGAGTTATAAAAGTGCGTTCAGTTTAAGAAAATTCATTGAGGGGTGCCTGGGTGGCTCAGTAGTTAAGCGTCTGTCTTCAGCTCCGGTCATGATCCCAGGGTCCTGGGATCGAGCCCAACATTGGGCTCCTTGCTCCTCGGGAAGCCTGCTTCTCCTTCTCCCACTCCCCCTGCTTGTGTTCCTGCTCTCACTATCTCTCTCTCTGTCAAATAAATAAATAAAATCTTAAAAAAAAAAAAAAACTTCTTAAAAAAAAAAAAAGAATTCTTTGTAATAGCCAAAAGGTAGGAGTAACCCAGATGCCTATAAGGGATGAACAAAATGTGGTTTGTACACACAGTGGAATATTATTTAGCATTAAAAGATAAGGAAATTGTCACGTGCTGCAATGTGGATAAACCTTAAGGACATAATGCTAAGTCACAAAAAGGCAAAAATACCATATGACTCCACTTATAAAACGTATGTAAAATAGTCAAATGCATAGAAGCAGGAGATAGAATGGTGGTTAGCAGGGGTTGGAGGGAGGGAGAAAAAGGAGTTCTTTCTTGGTATACAGTCAGTTTTGCAAGATGAAAACCTCCTGGAGATGGGGATATCCTTCACATTACTGAACTAGATACTTAAAAATGGGTAAGATGTTACGTTTTTTGTTACGGGCTTTTTTTTTTTTCCCTATCGCAGTTAAAATAAAGATAACTGTGAAAACATCCAAGTCCTGTTGATTTTTCTCTAGTTGTATCTCTTAAAGACATAATGGCTTTCATTTTTTTTTTAAGATTTTATTTATTTATTCATGAGAGACAGAGAGAGAGAGAGAGAGAGATGCAGAGGGAGAAGCAGGCTTCCCGCCGAGCAGGGAGCCCGATGCGGGGCTCGATCCCAGGACCCTGGGATCATGACCTGAGCCGAAGGCAGACGCTTAACCATCTGAGCCACCCAGGCGCCCCATAATGGCTTTCATTTAATTGTCTATTATGGCAACAAAGGAAAAAGACCACTAGGCCCATGTCCTCAGCAGCCCAGGTCATCGGTGGCCGTGTCTGATACGCAGCATGCGACACACATCTACACCCTTTTACCTCTCGGACGTTCCTTCGGAAAATGTGTTGCTGGGAGACGAGCTTTCTTAAGTGGCTGTGTAATGGCCTATTGATCCCGCACCTCTACTCTACAGCTCCCCACTCACAAATCGATCGAGTTTGCGGGGACAATACCGCAAGTCAATGTGCGGCTCACGCTGGTGTTCAGACACTGGGGCTCATCAAACACTGATGCTAGTTGAGCGGAAAATAGCCCCTCTCCCTCTGAGTTCTCTTGATCTGCTAAGGTCGTCCTAAAGAGAAGGAGATCCACAGACGCCTTTCCTTATGTTGGTACACAGGGTGCCCATCAGGGGCACGGGCCAGGCCTCCATGTTCTGGCAAGATGGAAAGTAAGGTCAACCTGGTGCTCAGCTGAGTCCTGTTCCGCGTGTTTGTTACCTGTGAAGGGCCACCTTTGATGGACTCTCAAGGGTGTTACCTTTTTTTTTTTAAGATTTTATTCATTTATTGGGGGGGAGGGGCAGAGGGAGAGAGAGAATCTCAAGCTGACTCCACGCTGAGCACGGAGCCCGACGTGGAGCTCGATCTCACGACCGTGAGATCACGATCTGAGCTGAAACCAAGAGTCGGGTGCTTAACCGACCGAGCCACCCGGGCGCCCCACAGCTGTGTTTTTCTATCAAGAGGGAGTGCAGTGCACACTCCCTAGGATGGATGTGATCAAGCACACACACAAACAGGCAATAACAAGAGCAGGTGGGGAAGCTCCAGCACATCGCAGATGGGAGTGTGAAATGGCTCAGCCACCGTGCCAAACGGCGTGGTGGTTCCTCGAGAAACAAAACTGAGTTCCTTTGATCCAGTAATTCAACTTCTGGGTCTATACCCCAAAGAACTGAAAGCAGGAACCCACACAGATGGGTGTTCACCGCTGTGGATTGCAACACCACTCGCAATAGCCAAAGGGACCGCAAGCAGCTCAAGTGACCGTCAACAGATGCGGAATCAATACACAACAGACCTCTGACTCTGACCACAGCTTCCGCCCCTTCCCCACTGTCCGCTGCTTCCCTGCGGGGCAGGAAGTCGGCCCCTGAGAACCTGGCTCTCCTTCTTCCTTTCTGCCCCGCAAAATCCCAAATAAGCTTCACACAGTGGACGTGACTGAGCGACAAGTGCTCTTTTAGAATTTCCCTCCTCGAGAGCAGAGGCTGGACCCTGAAATTCTCTTACGCTCACCCCCAGAATAACGTTGCTTCCTCTTAGTTGTGATAAAATCCAGGAATCAGGTTATGGCCTTCACAGCAACACTGAGCCGAGCGGTGGGTGGGCATTAGGGGGATGGGCATTAGGGGGATGTCCACCGTGGCCATCAAAAGCTGAGTTCCTGGCTGTTACCTGTGGTGCTTAAGGTGACGCAGCTGAAGGAAAGGCAGTGTGAATGTCCTTAATGCCATGGAACTGTGCTGAAAAATAGTCCTATTGGCAAATTCTATGTTGTGTAAACTTTACCATAATAAGTATATGTGCTGCCAAAGGAAGCACTAAATTTTACCATAATAAAAAACATTTTTTAAAAAGAGCGTGCGGTGAGAACAGTGACAGGTCCAGAGGGCCGTGGCAAAAGCCCCCAGGACAGGAGAGGGTGCACGGGGAGGCTGGGGGCAAGAGAGAGGCCTCCTCTCCTTGGTGTGCGTCCTTTGAGGTTCTGTGTTGGTGCATGGCCAGGGGGACAGAAGGTGGCAGGAGGGGGCGAGAGGGAAGAATAACCTTCACCTCGCCCCAGCATTCCCTACCTTCCCCGCTGTCCGCTGCTGATCCCTGGTGCCCCACCGCCTTCCCCACTGTCCCGGGTGGTCACGGTGCTGACGTCCGGTGGCTGTTGTAATTATCCGAGGCTGAGGGGCTTGAAATAACACTGTGTTATTCCCTTATGGTTCCGGAGCTCAGAGGTCTACAATGGGTCCGTAGGGCTGGTCCCTTCCTGAGGCTCTTGAAGAGAATGCATTTTCTTGCCTCTTCCAGCTTCTAGAGGCACCTGCATTCCTGGGCTCCTGGCCCCTCCCTCCATGCTCCCAGCCAGTGGGACGACATCATCAGACCTCTGACTCTGACCACGGCTTCCGCCCCAGGCCTCCTTCCCCTCCTCTGACCTTCCTGCCTCCTTCCTAGAAAGACCCTCGTGATGCCATCGAGCTTCCCAAGATAATCCAGGATCACCTCGCATCTCAAGATCTGTAACTTACACCTGCCTTTGCCATGTAAGGGTCACAGACTCACAGGTTCTGTCATTACGATGTGGATATCTTTGGCGGGGGGGTCTTTATTCTGCCCGCTACACTCATCCTCTCCCTCCACTCAAGCTCGTCTTTTCCCAGAGGTCGTCTCCCAGGCTAACTCATCATGCAGAGTGCCTGTCCCAGTTGGTAATTTCCAGACTTTGAAACCCCCCATTCATGCTGCTCATGCCTTATCTGGAACCCCGGTGGGAGCAAGGACAGTGAAACTACTGTTGTTTGCTGAGGGATTCCTTGCTCCCCGGCCTTCTGTCTCACTGATACGAATCCAGTACACGTAGATCTGAAATTCCCCATTGGCTCACCCACCAAAGGCGTTTGTCCAGGAAAGCCCTGAGACAGGGGGATCAAGTTCCAAACTATCACCATGCCTTGAGGGACAGTGTGGCAATGAGGGGCTTCCGTTGTCTGGCTTGAGTCAGCCCACCATTTTAGGACATTCGTCTTTCGGGAAAATATGTTTTACCACCCAAGCAAATCACTTCCAAAATGCGGAGTCAGAAGCCAGCCTGGGTGTGTAAGGATGCTCAGCTGACATTTAGTATCACACAGCTAACCACCTGCAGCAAATCCATAAAATAACTAAGCAAATATGAAATGCACAAGGAAGACTGGGGAGAGGTTAAGGGACCAGCCTGCAGAAACCTAACATCCATTTAGAGAAGCAGTTCGTGCAGTCAAAACAAACAAAAAATTCAGAACTGCAAATTATTTAATGAACCAAACATTTCCTCTGACTTGCCTGGTCCCGTCTTTCGGCAGGCGTCACCTGAGAGGCAGAGCTTTTCAGAGTCAACAGTAGGTCACCCTTCTCATGGCGGCTCACCTATAATGCAGTCTACTCTCACCAGCAAAGTTTTGAGGCACAGAGATTTATTTTCTAGCTGTCCTCTGTTCCTTTCTGGAACACTTGCTTTTCTCTGGGGCTGACATCTCCTTACTCTGGAGTCTGCTGGCTTAAAACCGTATGTTCTCTGCTAGATCATCTCTGTCCACACTTGATCTTAGCCAAAAGGCCGAGAAGCGATAGATCATCTCTGTCCAAACAAGGAGATTCCTGAATTCCAGAACCTCTGACAACTCTTCCCTCCATCTTCAAGACTCATCTGTGCCGTGTTGTTTGCTAATGCAAAAAAAAAAAAAAAAAAAAAAATCAGCATAACAGGGGCCATCTGGGCAGAAAACAGAGGGTTCCTCACACTGGGCTTGTTTATAAGATTATGGACATGGCATGGGGCAGGTAGGGCTTCTCAAGCTTGTCCCCAGAAATGTATCCCCCACAGAGAAGTGTTCGCAAGTCTCACTGGATCCCTTTTTGGGTTGAGGCAGGGTTTCTCAGTCTCAACTCTATTGACATTCTGGGCTGGGTCGATCTTTGTGGTGGGGCCCATCCTTTGCATTGTGAGATATTTAGCGGCATCCCTGCGTAGATTTGGGACCCTAGAGCCAACTGGTAACCTTTAAATTGTGAAGACCTACAGACATTGTTTGCTGCCTGCACGAGTAACACCAACCTCGAGTAGCAAGATGCTTTCTGTGAGCTCTAGCTTCGCTTTGCTTGAAGTGCTCCAACGAGCATAGCAGAAAAGATGTGGCACCAAACTGTGGAAAGAGCCAAGATGTCCATCGACAGATGAATGGATAAAGAAGATGTGGTATATATATACAATGGAATATTATGCAGCCATCAAAAGGAATGAGATCTTGCCATTTGCAACGACGTGGATGGAACTGGAGGGTATTATGTTGAGCGAAATAAGTCAAACAGAGAAAGACACGTATCATATGACCTCACTGATATGAGG
>NW_027706524.1:0-337 GCF_054177405.1 Leptonychotes weddellii | reverse complement strand
AGCCATGATAATTCTAAAGCATAGTCCTGACCCTGTTGTTCTGAATCCTCAGACTCAAGTGATCCTTGTTTGTCTTCAGAGCCAACTCAAGCCTTTAGCCTGGTGAGCAAGACTGTCTTCTTACTTCTCCTCTTACATTGTGTTCTAATTCTAGACATACTGATGGTTTACTTAATGGGACTGCATATGGTGCAATGCCCCCATGCCTCTGCCGTGCTGCTCACTGTTCCTGGCACACAACTGACAATCAAAAGAATGTTCTTGGAATAAATCCAGCTTTTGTTTCCTGGTTCACCTCTGTATCAAAGGTAGGCAGTTCTGAATGCATTTGCCAGAA
>NW_027706523.1:0-337 GCF_054177405.1 Leptonychotes weddellii | reverse complement strand
GTAGTTTTTTTTTTCCTAGAATACTTATTGACAAACTTGTACTGTTTAAAGAAGGATGATTTAGCTGAATACAATCTAAATTACAAATGTAGGATTCCATGAGTTCTAAATTCCATCAACTAAAAGTGTTTTAGAGAAAAGGATTCTTTTTTTTTTTAAGAGATTAATTTGTTTTTATTACTTTTAGTCCCCGATATTTGAGGTTTTTTTTTTTTTACATTTTTTTTATTATGTTAATCCCCATACATTACATCATTAGTTTTAGATGTAGTGTTCCATGATTCATTGTTTGTGCATAACACCCAGTGCTCCATGCAGAATGTGCCCTCCTCAATAC
>NW_027706522.1:0-337 GCF_054177405.1 Leptonychotes weddellii | reverse complement strand
CACCCCCCTCCCTTCTAGAACCCTCAGTTTGTTTCTCAGAGTCCATAGTCTCTCATGGTACAAAGAACTTTTACCATGGCAAGAACTTTACACTAACAGGGAACCATTTCCTTGGAACTATGCTGTTAAGTACAGACCTCCTACATCTCATGAAAAGCAATGCACTTCTTGAACTGAAGATATATTCTTCTCCTTCTATCTTTGAACTGTCTATCTATGTTAAAAAGCAATTTAAAATCAGGCTTTAAAAACTTCTTAAATGTATAGTTTAAAATGCAAGTCTTGGGGCACCTGAGTAGCTCAGTTGGTTAGGCGGCCGACACTTGATCTCAGGTCT
>NW_027706521.1:0-337 GCF_054177405.1 Leptonychotes weddellii | reverse complement strand
CAGGTGCCCCTCCCCTAGGCTAGGGCCAGCCACTCAGGGATGTTTCCCAGACTGGCTGCCTGAGTTGGCATGGATTGGGGCTGGGGCTGGGTGTGGTGCTGCCATGGGTGGAGGGCACCTCTCCCTGCCCCACTTGGTGTCAAGTATGGTCATCTTGGTCACTTGGAAGGGCTGATGGTGGTGTTCAGGTCCTCTTAGGAGTGGTGGAGTGCCCGGGGGCTTGGCTTGGGTTGGGTGGGCCCCTCCCTCGGCCCTGGTCCCCATGTGGGGCGAGGCTGCTGCCCTGGCATGGCCTCCCTCTGCCTCCAGAACTCTGCTGCCTGAGAGGAGAGGGGGT
>NW_027706520.1:0-337 GCF_054177405.1 Leptonychotes weddellii | reverse complement strand
GAACCACACAAGGGCTCTGAAACTCAGGCTGCAGATTGACCCTGGGAGCTCATGGATGACTTTGATGTGGAAGATTACATGTTATAGCCTGCACTTAGGGACTTCTGAGGAAAGTCATTCCGAGTGATATTAATTATTCAGCCAATTATTTACAAGTTATTTCAAAACGAAGTCACATAGATTGGCTCTTTCTTTTTTTTTTTTTATTTTTTATTTATTTTTTTTTAAATTTTTTTTTTTTTTTTAATTTATTTGAGACAGAGAGAATGAGAGACAGAGAGCATGAGAGGGAGGAGGGTCAGAGGGAGAAGCAGACTCCCTGCCGAGCAGGGAGCCC
>NW_027706519.1:0-337 GCF_054177405.1 Leptonychotes weddellii | reverse complement strand
GAAGTTTTCTGTTCGTATTGTAATATAACCGAATCACCAGCTCTCTATTGATAATTCATTATGTGTTGCTGTTGTCTCGCTGCAGCTTTGAAATGCTTTTCGCCATAATGATTTTAAACCCTACTTCTATAATGGCCTCCAACGGTGTCACTCAGCCCCCCTTCCGTGTACAATAATATTATTCTGCAATCCGTCTTGGGAGAATGCTTAAAAGCTTTCTCTCATTTTCTCCATTTAACTCATGTATTATCTGAGTTTTACATTAAATGGCCATTCTTAATATCCCATGACACGTCACCTCTTTTCTAGAGAGGACACTGATACAGTACTTACCCGA
>NW_027706518.1:0-337 GCF_054177405.1 Leptonychotes weddellii | reverse complement strand
TTTTTGAAAGATTCAAATGAAAATTTATTTAAATATTTTCAGACATATGGGAAAAACCTAAGTTTTTTTTGACCTTCCAAAGTAGGTGCACCTAACACACATATTACATATGTTATATATGTATTTATATAAAATATATATTTGTAGATATACTATATATTTGTATATTATACATTAATATATATAATATGTATTTTGTATTATAAATATATATACATATAATACATAAAAACAGTTGTTATGAAACATATTAGACAGTGAACCTAAAACTGCTTTAAAATATATAAAGCCTATTTTTAAAAAATCAACAATATTTCAACCTAAAAATCATAACTTA
>NW_027706517.1:0-337 GCF_054177405.1 Leptonychotes weddellii | reverse complement strand
GAGTTTCTTTCATTGATGCAACTTGGAAACTGGATTGGAGATTCTCTAAGACCTCAAGCCTAACTGAGCAGAGTTGACTGCCTGCAGCAGGAAGAAAGCCCCACAGTTTCAGTCCTGGTTGGGGATGTGTGGAGACTCTGGGGAAGAGGTAGGAGTAAGGACGGCGTTGAAGAGTTGTCCTCACCTACATCAGGTAAGTTGAACTCAAGAATGAATAGACTGACTTAACTAAACAAAGTCTGGGACTGTTCCATTTTCCCTTAAACAGAGTCAATCCACAATGAACATCTGCTGGTTTGAAAATATTTTCTGAATGCTCATTTTTATTTCGTTGAAG
>NW_027706516.1:0-337 GCF_054177405.1 Leptonychotes weddellii | reverse complement strand
GCATCTCATTCAGCGCTCAAAGAACATTACTGAGGTTGATTATTCTCCTATCAGTCAGCTTCAATCCACGGCACTTCAGACTCTGAAAAGGTTACCAGACCAATATGTAGATAATACTGGAATTCTACACACACACACACACACACACACACACACACAATATGGATATATACATTTGCATCAGTGTTAGCACTGATATAAATGTAAAATTATATAGGATGGAAGAATGATTATTAATTAAAACATTCGTCTCCTCACTAGACTATAAACTTCATGAGGACAGGGCTTGCTTATGTTTCTCTGTCATATCATTACAGCCTATAAAAGTGCCCAGGCA
>NW_027706515.1:0-6074 GCF_054177405.1 Leptonychotes weddellii | reverse complement strand
TTTCTTCCTTTCATTCTTTCTTTGTTCCTTTTTTAAAGATTTTTTTTATTTTTAAATAACCTTTCAACCCAACACAGGGCTCGAATTTACAACCCCGAGATCAAGAGTTGCATGCTCCACCAACTGAGCCAGCCAGGTGCTCTAGGGAATAATTTTCTCACTGTTGAGTCTAATAATGACAACAGGATTTATATTTTGTCCTTTTCTTTCTTTCTTTTTTTTTTTAAGTTTAGTTCACTTCCATCACCTCACACAGTTAAAACTTTTTTTTCTTGTGATGAGAATTTTTTTTTAAAGATTTTATTTATTTATTTGACAGAGAGATAGAGAGAGAGCACAAGTAGGGGGAGCAGCAGAGGGAGAGGGAGAAGCAGGCTTCCTGACGAGCAGAGAGCCCAATGCAGGGCTCGATCCCAGGACCCTGGGATCACGACCCGAGCCGAAGGCAGACGCTTAACGACTGAGCCACCCAGATGCCCCTATTTTGTCTTTTTCAAAATTTCATTTTCCTAGTGCAGGGGAGGCAAATTCTACCTCTGCCCTCTTAGGGTTTTCAGCTATCCCTGTGGATTACATTGATTTAAGACAGATTGACAGGAGAAAAGCACACACATTTATTTAATATAAGTTTTCCGTGACATGGGAATCCTGATGAGGAAATGAAGACTCAAAGAAGTGACAAAACCTACATGTTTTGACACCAGGTTGAACAAAGAGAAGCAATTGTAGAAAAGTCACTAAAACATAGAAGAGGTTAAGGGCAGAGAATTAGTTTAACAAAGTCTGTTCATACAGAATTTTCTCAACTTCAAACTCCTGCCCTTGATGATAAGAAATATTAAAAGTCTTAGTAACCAAAATGCAACTCTCAGAACGGGTTCACCCCTGGGCCACATCTACCCTCCAGGCTACCCTCAAGATCTCCACAGGTATCAGAGCTGTTGAAGACAATTCAGAATGTCCTGGGTTGTGCTGAGAAATGTCTGCTGCCTTAGGCTTCTATCTCAGTATTTGGGGCAGGAGGCTGCCTAAACCAAAACTCAGAAGAGGCACCTCTGAATGAATCCATAAACTCTACACATCTGCCTCTGTAGGGGAGGCAAAGAAGCAAGTCTTCAAGGAACTCTGAGTCCCGCTGGGAAGATGACACAGCACTGAACATGCAAAATGACAACGTGGGACGGGGACAAATAGAGTGCAATAGGTTTGTCAAAGCAGCAGATACGTACGCTGAGTTCAAATTAATGAGAGAAAATACTGTGCGAAGAGAGGCTTCTTTGAAGACTGTGAGCTGGGTTGCAAAGCCTGGTAGAAGTTTAATAGGGAGCAATCTGTTGTTTTGCTTTTTGGCTAGAAGGCAAAGGAGAGAATGCAGTTGGTACTGGCCAGGGGGCGCCCTTAAGTGACTCAGGCCTGTATCTCGGGGTTATTTGCACCCCAAGGAGTTATAAAACCAGACTCAAAGAGCGCCCTTGGTGTTGCTTATAATTGCATGAATTGTGATAAGGAAGAGTCACTTTGGAATTATGATCGGCCAACCGGGGTTATAACATCTCCGGTCATAAACAGTGGAGGAGAGGCAGGAAGCTCCGCATTTCCAAGGAGAACAGTCAGTGTCATCCTAACATAAGATGAATGTGAGCATGACTGTCCGGAATATGAGAAGGGGCCTGCTCTCATCCCAGCCCCTCTGTAGGTCAGTGTGATCTGGCGTGGGACCTCTCCCGTCCTGACTGATGTGCTCTACGTGTGTTCCCAGACACACGGCAGAGAGAGATGGTCGGGGGCTGCAAGGTAGAGCTGAATTCTTGTGCCCAGCAGAGAGGCCCCTGGAGCACAGCCTGGGCAGCTTCTGGCAAGGTGGGACCATCAGCCATGTTACACCACCCGGTCTCTTTCCAGCACATTCTCTGGCATCCTTCAGTTCATAAGTCAAACCTCTCTCTTTCTGGGAAAAGGCAAGGTGGTTATTTTTCATTTTCAGAAATCCTCAAGAGGCAAAACCAACATATAAGGACCAGAGGGGAAAAGGACCAGATGATCCACCGGCTCTCTCTTACACAGCACTCAGAGTGGGCCAGTCCTGCAGGAGGCTTGGGGGCCTTCCAGCCTTTGACTGACTGACATTCTTCCCTCCATACTGAATGTATATGGCGGCGGGGGCTCCTCCTTCTAGACAATGGTTTAAACTGCTTTCAGAGGGAGGAGCTGTGGGACGTGGGACAAGGTTAAGCCCTCTGCCAGGCACGTGTTCCCCAGGGACTGGGGGTCGGGACCCGGGGTTCTGGTCTCAGCACAGCCGCCAGCAAGGTGTGGGGAGGAGCCATGCCTGAGCTCTGGGTGTGTAAGAATGAAAGGCATGAACACACCACCAGCCCTCGCCAGTGCTTTCACTTTCAAAAGGCTCCGAAGACCGTTATCATCTTGTTTGAACCTCAAAACAGACCCATGGTGGAGTCAGGGCATGTTTTCCGTGTGTTCTTGGTAAGGCGTGAAATGCACCCCTCCCGCCAGAGGAAGGCTGACACAAGTCTGTTTCAAGCAAATTAAGGACCTCCTCTCAACTGACTGACTTGTCTGAAACAGGTTCAAATGCCAAAGCAAATAGAAAAGAGGAGAAGCCTTGTAGGAAAAAGAAAAGCGGACACGAATTTCAACTCACTAGGATGTATTTTTAAAGGCATCTATTTTTATTTTTTTATTTTTTTAAAGATATTTATTTATTTGACAGAGAGAGACACAGCGAGAGAGGGAACACAAGCAGGGGGAGTGGGAGAGGGAGAAGCAGGCTTCCTGCTGAGCAGAGAGTCCGATGCGGGGCTCGATCCCAGAACCCTGGGATCATGACCTGAGCCGAAGGCAGACGCTTAACGACTGAGCCACCCAGGCGCCCCCTAAGGCATCTATTTTTAATTATGCAACAACAACAAAAAAGAAACACTGCTTCTTTGGATGACCAGCCTGAAGTTCCAAGGCGAGCTGATCTGCCCAAAGTAATTTTAGTAATAAGAGTGAGGGTAGTAATAGCAGCCGCATGCTGTATCTGATGATACTCTATCAGGAGCAGTAAGAAGAGGTTTTCTCATTGAATCCTTACAATGACCCTGCGATGTGAATTGCACACCCTTTATAGAGATGAGGAAACAGACCCAGAGAATCGTAAGTCCTGGAACCAGAAATGGGTCACCTGCTCTCCTGATTCCGTGGCCCATGTCTCTTAACTGCTCCAGAGGTCCCCTGGCTATACCGGATGGTTTCCTGGTTAGTGTCAGAGCTGGGATGACACTCGGGCCAGGGGTCTTTCCATCATACCCATTGTCCTCTCAAACGGTGGCCAAGGGCTTTCCCAACACCGTGGGGGGTGCGCCCAGCAACATCCAGACTGGGAAACTCTTCAGGTCTGCCACAGAGAAATGGTAGGGAAAGGAAGGATCTGGAAGGAAATTCAGAATTAAAAATTAAAAATGCGCGGGACGCCTGGGTGGCTCAGTCGGTTAAGCGGCTGCCTTCGGCCCAGGTCATGATCCCAGGGTCCTGGGATCGAGTCCCATATCGGGCTCCTTGCTCAGTAGGGAACCTGCTTCTCCCTCTCTCTCCCTCTGCTTGTGCTCTGTCAAATAAATAAAATCTTTAAAAAAAAAAAAATTAAAAATGCACAAAACGAAACTATAGTGAAGCACACCTGGGTAAGAAACTACAGAAAGCTCAAGTCTGTGTTTCCTCTACAAGTCAGGAGGTGGGGCTCCCGTTGGGGGAGGGCTGTGGTTGTGGTGGGACACACAGAAGGGACTTGGGGAGTGGCTGGAAAAGCTGTGTTGACCTGGGTAGTGGTTACAATGGTGTTCACCTTATGCTGATCTATTAAGCCGTATGTTTGGTTTGTGTGGTTTGTTTTATTTTAAAATTCATTTTATTGTTGTGTGTACTTGTGTTTTGTTTGACAACAAAATGAGTTTTAAAAATTTACCCAGGACTAGTCTCAGGGCTGCCACACGAAGGCCACTCCTTCTGGTATCTGTCCTCCCATCCTGCCTTGGCCATAATCGTGATCCATTCAGAACTCTACTAGGGCAAGCAAGGCCCAGATAGACTCATTCCAAGCCTGTGTGTGTGAGTGTGTGTGTGGGCACGTGTGTGTGTGTGTATGTGCCCCCGATCACAGATGTCCCTCCCTCACTTCTCAGATGCACTTTCTGGGGTAGAAGGAAGCCTCTCTTTCAAGTCCATTTGCTTCTGTGGCCACTTTCAATCTTCATAGCCCCGGGGTGGGAAGATCCCCTAAGGGAGGAGTCTGACCTGAGTCTCAGCTCTCTGGGAGGCACTTAGCACCCCCAAACTGCTCACTGACTGGAACTTTCTGATCCATGACTTGCAGAGAATTCCTCTCTCAGTTGCTCATATCGGCTTCACTACCTGGTTGTCAGGTAAGCCTTCCATTTTTGTTTTTGGTTTTTAGATTTATTTGTTTGTTTGTTTGTTTGAGAGAGAGAGCGCGCCCGCGTGCATCAAGCAGGGGGAAGGGCAGAAGGAGAGGGAGAAGCAGGCTTCCCACTGAGCAGGGAGTCCGATGCGGGGGCTCGATCCCAGGACCCTGGGACCATGACCTGAGCCGAAGGCAGACGCTTAACGACTGAGCCACCCAGGCGCCCCAAGCCTCCCGTTTTTACCACAGAGGGATCACCTTCCCATCTCTATCTGTTCTTTTCCTCTCTTTATCTTAGCTTCTGGCTTCACACTAATTTTTGCTCTTTTCTGTATTTGGGGGAAAAAAAGGAGCAAGAGAAACAGAAAATAGACGGACCTCCCACTACTTCCCAGATGCTGTCCATTTGGCCCCATGTGCCCTCCACTGCCCCAGGGCAGGGAAGTCACCCCTCCCTGCCCCCATCCCTCAAACAGGCCCTGGTGGGGTAGGGGGTGGTGTCCTGCTGCCTTCTGTGGGGGGCGGGTCCTGTGTACCTCATGGAGCATTTATACGGTCTCTTCTCTCCAACAAGGTGAGAAGAACCTACTGCAAAGGAGCTCCAGGGTCCCCAGAGAGGCCTGGGCAGGAAAGATAAAGTGGAAAAACCCACAGTCAAAAAGGAAAGAAAAACAGAGGTGTGGCCTTGGGAAAAGACAAGCGTCTGCTCTTCCCAAACATGCCTGCAGACGCTAATGACACACACAGGAATTCTCTCTGCATTTGGTGTCCAGGGGGCCATCGTCTTTTCTTTCTTTCTTTCTTTCTTTTTTTTTTTTTTGTGCAGAACCAGTTTTGACTGAATAACCAACTCTGAGGTCCTTGCTTTTTCCTTGGGTCTGTTACTTCCCCTGCCCTCTTGGGGGCTATTTTGTCCTCTCGGTTTTCTCTCCTCCTTGGCCTGGGGAGATCCCAGTGAGCACCGTCAGACTGGGTGTGTGCCAAGAGATGGAGCGAATGAGGGGCTGGGAACCGAGTCCATTAACCTCCTGCCATCTTAGCGGTTCCCTTCCTGCACTCGGTCACTTTGACAATCCCAGTCGGAGAACAAGGCTTAATAAGTCTTTCCACTGCAGTGAGGCTCAGGGAGGACCGAGGTAAGAGGAGCTAAAGGCAGGGTTTGGGGATTGCAGACAAGGTGTGGACAAGGTCAAAATGATACCCAGACCTGTATCAACTCAGGGCTTCAGCAGGCAGCAGAACTTCCTGGATCCACGATAACGCCTGCACCCCTTGCTTTGTCCTACTATCCGCACCCCTACCTGTGCAGTGGACGTGCGGATAGTCCCCACTGCGGGTCAGTACCCACCTCCTGCGTGCCTGTTCTGACCCTGGCACCTGTGTGGGTGGCCCTGAGGACTGGGACAGTAACACCCTTCCTTCAGTTCGCAGGTGGTGGAATATGACAAATATGCGGATGATAATCACATCCTGGCTCATATGGGTAATTTAGCCTCAACGTGAACACAGCGTGCCAGAAAAGTCCAAAAGAAAGTAAATTCGAGGAGGGCGCCTGGGTGGCTCAGTTGGTTAAGCGACTGCCTTCGGCTCAGGTCATGATCCCAGGGTCCTGGGATCGAGTCCCACATCGGGCTCCCGGCTCAGCGGGAAG
>NW_027706514.1:0-337 GCF_054177405.1 Leptonychotes weddellii | reverse complement strand
GAGCTTGGCAGGTGCCCCTTTTATCATCCCTCCATCCCCCAGCAAGCCAGGCTGTCCATGGAAAGTGGCAGAACGGTGTGGGCCATGGAGTATGTCTGCACGCTGTCACCTTCTCCCCCATTTACAGATGGGGAAACTGAGGCCATTCAGGGCAAAACGAATGGCCAAGGCCACTGTGGGAGTGGAAGCCTGAACCAGATCGGGGTCTCTGTGACCCCTCCCCAGTGTGGGTCCTGCCTCAGGGTCTAGGGAGGGGGTGACAGAGCGCCTGGGCGGGGTACCCCGTTGTCCCCCCCAGCCGACTCTCCTGAGGGGACTGCGCCCCCCACCCTCTGCC
>NW_027706513.1:0-337 GCF_054177405.1 Leptonychotes weddellii | reverse complement strand
GTCCCTCCCTCCAGGCCTGCCCACACCCCTGCCTCTCTGGGGTGCCCACGCGATGGCATCTTGTAGCTTCTGAGGGTAGCACGGGCCATGTGTCCTGGACACGCCTCCACCCCGCACCCAGTAGGTGCTTCCCGGCATGTTTGTGGAACAGCAGGCTCCTGTTGGTGAGGCTCCCCCGGGGGTAGGCCACTGGCACGCACCCATTTCACGGATTGGGACGACGTGGCAGCAAACACAAGGGGCCCGGCGGGCCCCGGGGCTGTGGGGACTGACGCCTGTGTGCCTTTCTACCCGGCAGGGCCGATGGACGCCTTCAGCACCAAGAGCCTGGCCCTGC
>NW_027706512.1:0-337 GCF_054177405.1 Leptonychotes weddellii | reverse complement strand
GGTTATGCTAATCCACGACTCCTCTCTTGGATCCCCCGTCACTGAGTGCTTCAGCAGGGAGGGCCAGCGATGGCTGAGCCGTCTGTCGGGACGGGGAGGAGCCCCGTCCCTCTCTCGCCCCTCCAGCACACCCCTGGTCGGTGCAGCCCTGCTCGCAGCTGGTCTGATGGCCGGGCTGGGCTGGCAGCTTTGGGAAGACCAAAGGGCCAGCCCTGGGGCCCCAGGGAAGCAGGAGCAACTTGGGCTAATTTGTCCTGGCAGGAAACCAAATTAGCCGGAAACACCAGGCGTGTTTTTCATTAACCACGTTGTGCAGCCAGAGACCCGAGGTGGGATG
>NW_027706511.1:0-337 GCF_054177405.1 Leptonychotes weddellii | reverse complement strand
GTTTCTACCCATCCAAAAACATTTTGTATCTTTCTATTTAAGTATGTATTCTTTAATTTCATTCAGCCATGTCTTCTAATTTCAATGAAGAGGACTTTTACATATTTTGTAGATTTCTAAATATTTGATGTTTTTTGATTTTTTTTTTAAAGATTATTTATTTATTTATTTATTTGAGACAGAGAGAATGAGAGAGAGAGAACACATGAGAGGGGGGAGGGTCAGAGGCAGAAGCAGGCTCCCTGCTGAGCAGGGAGCCCGATGCGGGACTCGATCCAGGGACTCCAGGATCATGACCTGAGCCGAAGGCAGTCGCTTAACCAACTGAGCCACCCAG
>NW_027706510.1:0-337 GCF_054177405.1 Leptonychotes weddellii | reverse complement strand
TGAATCAACTCATTCTGCCAGTAAGATAACTGGCTATTTTAAGGCTGATGTGTTTTTACCAGTAATGATATAGCGAGTACGATGAATCCCAATTCACAGCTCCGTGGGGCCCTCCCTTGTCAAGAAGTTTTTCATTTTTCTCCCTGTTAAGACCCATGATGGGAGGGAGAGTGTCTTCTTTCTTGATTGCTCTTGATCCCTATTATCCCAGTACAGTTCCTGGCAGGTAGAAGGTCCTCGATCAATACACTCTGTCGAATGGATAAATGGAATGTTAAGAAGATGGGGCTGTCACTCTGGAAAACAGTATGGAGGTTCCTCAAAAAGTTGAAAATAG
>NW_027706509.1:0-337 GCF_054177405.1 Leptonychotes weddellii | reverse complement strand
ATTCTGTGCATTTCTTTTTGAGGACTCACACTTTTATTTCTCTTGAGTAAATACCTGGAAATGGAATTGCTGGATACTGGGGTTATAGGTTCTACCAGCCAGTGTGACAGTTTTCCAAAATAGATGAACCACTTTTCCCAGTTATAAGACTGCCAGTTGATCCATATCTTCCCTGACATATGCAATTGTCAGCCTTTTAAACTTTAGTCATCCTTGTGGGTGAGTAGTGCTAGCTCATTGAAGCTGTCATTTGCATTTTCTGACTGAGTAATCTCACACATTAAATATTTTTTTCATACATTTACCAGCCAATTAGATACTTTTTTTGAGGGGGGGG
>NW_027706508.1:0-337 GCF_054177405.1 Leptonychotes weddellii | reverse complement strand
ACCTTATCAAACATTTGAGGGTATGTTCCGGGGAGAGCATGGTCCGTTTTGTTATGAAGAGGGAAATGAAGAAGCGCTCCTTTTGTTTTTAGGTATTAGAACAGTCTAGTTCTTGTCAGAAGTTCTAGTTTTCCAGCCGGTCAGAATTCTTGGCTCTCCTGGTTGCCAGTGGACATCACAAATACTTCTATTTGAGTCAGGAGTAGGATCACCCATTTCTTTTTATTTATTTTTTTAAGATTATTTATTTGTTTATTTGAGAGAGAGAGAGAGCACACAAGCAGGGGCAGAGGCAGAGGGAGAAGCAGATTCTCTGCTGAGCAGGGAGCCCAATGCC
>NW_027706507.1:0-337 GCF_054177405.1 Leptonychotes weddellii | reverse complement strand
AGGGGTCAGGATAGACTGGGTCACATACAGAAGCACCAGTGGGGGTGTCCCGAGGCTTCACGTGTGCCGTTGGGCCTACCTGGTGCTGTTTTGTGGTCCCCCTCGTGGGTATAGGTAAGGACGGATGTGTGGATGGCGACCACGCGCGTGTCTTCCTCGCCTTCCCAGGAGACTCCACAATTTCTGCCAGCTTTGTGTTCCTCAAAGTCAGGAGGAAAGGGAGGCTATTGCCCATGCCAACCGAGGAGGAAGCTCCTGGTTTACACAGCCCTGACCTGGCAGGTTTGCGGGGTGCTGGGCAGGGGCAGAACTGTGAGGAACGGAGAGAAATAACGTG
>NW_027706506.1:0-337 GCF_054177405.1 Leptonychotes weddellii | reverse complement strand
GCTACTGGCTATTTACCCCAAAGATACAAATGTAGGGATCCAAAGGGGTACGTGCACCCCGATGTTTATAGCAGCAATGTCCACAATAGCCAAACTGTGGAAAGAGCCAATATGTCCATCGACAGATGAATGGATGAAGAAGATGTGGTATATATATACAATGGAATATTATGCAGCCATCAAAAGGAATGAGATCTTGCCATTTGCAACGACGTGGATGGAACTGGAGGGTATTATGCTGAGTGAAATAAGTCAAACAGAGAAAGACATGTATCATATGGCCTCACTGATATGAGGAATTCTTAATCTCAGGAAATAAACTGAGGGTTGATGGAGT
>NW_027706505.1:0-337 GCF_054177405.1 Leptonychotes weddellii | reverse complement strand
AATGACAAATTGGTCCAGGCTCACCTTGTTTGAACACTAGATCCCCAGCCCTAGAATCAGCCACTTCTCCAAGGAGCCCTGGTTCCTTTTATTGGAGAATGGTATTAGAAACCAAGATCTGGGCACTCAGGTGTCTTTTGATAAACAAAAGTTATCCATCAAAAGTGGTGGGATATCTGGGCTTGTAAAAAAAAAAAAATCAATGTTTTCTCTATTTTTTTTTAAAGATTTTATTTATTTATTTCAGAGAGAATGAGATAGAGAGAGAGCATGAGAGGGGGGAGGGTCAGAGGGAGAAGCAGACTCCCTGCTGAGCAGGGAGCTTGATGCGGGACTT
>NW_027706504.1:0-6075 GCF_054177405.1 Leptonychotes weddellii | reverse complement strand
GAAAAACAAAGGGTTCTAGAGGGGAGGGGGGTGGGAGGATGGGTTAGCCTGGTGGTGGGTATTGAGGAGGGCACATTTGCATGGAGCACTGGGTGTTATGCACGAACAAGGAATCATGGAACACCACATCTAAAACTAATGATGTAATGTAGGGGATTAACATAGGAATAAAAAAAAAAAACTCAAAAAAAAATTTTCCTGTACGGCTAGTTTTGTGTTTGCAAATTCCTTTAGTGTTTTGTCCTGGAAGCTTTTTATCTCTCCTTCTATTTTCAATGACAACCTAGCTGGATATAGTATTCTTGGCTGCATACTGGCCTGCCAGGTCTCTGTAGCTAGGTCTATTGCCAATCTAATGTTTCTACTATTTTAGGTTACAGATCTCTTTTCCCTAGCTGCTTTCAGGATTTTCTCTTTGTCTATAAGCCTCGTACGTTTTACTATTAGATGGTTGGGGTGTTGACCTATTTTTATTCATTTTGAGAGGGGTTTTTTTGTGTTTCCTGGATTTTCATGCCTGTTTCCTTCCCCCAATTAGTGGAAGTTCCCTACTATAATTTGCTCCAATATACCTTCTCTGCCCCTCTCTCTTTCTTCTCGGATCCCAATTCTTCTAACATTGTTTCAATCTTATGGTATGTATCACTTGTCTCTCAAATTCTACACCCTCATGGATCCAGTAAGTTGTTTCTTTTTCTCAGCTTTATTTTCCATCATTTCATCTTCTATATAACTAATTCTCTCTTCTACCTCTTACTTAACGTAGTAGTTAGTGCCCCCCCTTTTAGATTGCACCTCACTTAAATAGCCTTTTTGACTTTGACTTGGTTAGATTTTAGTTCGTTTCTCCAGAAAGGGTTTCACTAATAATTTCCATGCTTTTTTCAACCCAGCTAGTATCTGAAACTCTAGTTCTGACATCGTACTAATGTCCATATTGCGTAGGTCCGTGGCAGTCGGTAATTGCCTCTTGTTCTTTTTGTTGAGGTGATTTTTTCCATCTTGTCATTTTGTGCAGAGGAGAATACATGGAATGACAGGACAAAATGCTATCACGGTAACAACATCCCCAGAAAATATACTCTAAACAAATCAGAAAACACCTGAAAAACCAGGGGAAAGAAAGAAAAAGATAGAATGTGATCAAATATGATCAGGCTGCTACATAGATCAGTGCCACACACTAGATTTTGGGCATATTTTCCTCTATTAGAAAGTGCCTCCCAAAATTTTAAAGAAAGAAAAACTTAAATATCTACAAAAATAAGGGTTAAAACATGATGATGGGATGGAATGTGACTGTAAAACTGAAAATTACAAAAGATTTTATTAAAAGGAATTGATAAAGGTAAGAAGTTGGTTGAAAAAAAAGAAGAGGATTTAAAACAAAAAATGAGAGAGGGCGCCTGGGTGGCTCAGTTGGTTAAGCAACTGCCTTCGGCTCAGGTCATGATCCTAGAGTCCTGGGATTGAGTCGCGCATCAGGCTCCCTGCTCGGCAGGGAGTCTGCTTCTCCCTCTGACCCTAACCCCTCTCATTCATGCTCTCTTGTCTCTCATTCTCTCTCTCAAAATAAATAAAAAAAAATGGGAGAGAATGTGATCAGGTAGGAGACTAGACATACACTAAGGGA
This sequence comes from Leptonychotes weddellii, assembly GCF_054177405.1. Taxonomy (NCBI): domain Eukaryota; kingdom Metazoa; phylum Chordata; class Mammalia; order Carnivora; family Phocidae; genus Leptonychotes; species Leptonychotes weddellii. The sequence continues at coordinate 4,442 of NW_027706504.1, read as the reverse complement.
TGTAGGGTATATAATTTTGATGTGTTAGAAGAAACTATATCCCAAAATTTAAAGAGTGAACATATATATATATACACACACCTAAAATAAGCATAACTACTATGAAGGGATAGAATATGACTCTAAAAATGAAAAATAAAGATTTTTTTAAAAAAGGGATTGAGATAAGATGTTGGTTGAAAAAGGGAAAAAGAAAAATTCAAAAAAAAAAGTTAAAAAAAGTCCTTTGAGAGACTAAAAAATCATGGGGGAAAAGCCATGAATTCTATGTGCACTACTCCTCTAGCGCTGGATCTGCCATTCTCATTGATCGGTCTTGGGCTGGCTGTTCTCGCTGATCTTCTGGGGCAGGGGCCTGTTGCCCTGTTTCCCCAGTGTCTTTGCCAAAGGTGGAATGCCCCCCCCCAAGCCTTACCAGGGCCACTCTAAGTAATCTGCTGGGGTTTGCTCTCCAGAAGCTTTTGTTCCCTGCAAGCTGTGTGTAACAGCTTTGGAGGATGACAGTGAAAATGGCAGCCTCCCAAATCTCCACCCCGGAGGAGCCAACAAACTCAGAGACCAGAGGCCCACTCCTCAGTGATTCCCAAGAGAGAAAAGTAGGTCAATCACTCCCATCTCCCAGGTCTCCTGCCACATTCCATGCTTACCCACCCAAACCATTTCTATTTGTGGCAGCCAACACCACACCTACGTAGAGTCTCCCCCCAGCAGCTCCCTGGGATGCATGCTCCTTCCCAGGGGAGGAAGGGGAAAACTCCCAGATCTGCCACTTTCTCCGTCCCTGCGGGAAGAACAGTGGCTTCACTGTGCTGCAGATCACAGTTTGTGGCAAACTGAGCTATGATCCGCTCCTTGGCTCTGTCTTGCAGCCAAGCTTTCCTGTTCCAATACCTGGGAGCTCTGCCACACTTAGGCACCGCCCCCAGTCTTCCTATGACCTGCAGGGTCCTGAGAACCCACACTGCCCCCCGCAAGGGTTCCACCCTCCACTTAGCCACTGGAGCAACATCCCTCAGCAGAGCCGACTTCTAAAGGTTCTGGTTTTGTGATCATCTGCTCTATCACTTGCCTGTAGTGGCTGACAGAGTCCCCCTCCCCCCCCACTGTCTATCTTCCCACCTATCGCCTTGGATTCCCTTCTCCACATGTCCTATATAACCTTCCAGAGGAGCAGTCACTTTTCTGTTCCGACACAGATGCGGCTATTCTTTTCTTGGATCTCCTGTTGAGCTTGTAGGTGTTGAGAATGGTTTGATCCCTTATCTATAGCTGAATTCCTGGGACGAGACAAAATTTAGTGGTCCCCTGTGGGACCACTGTTTTTTCTCTATAGTTGAGTCTATTTTTTAATTACTTTCCCCCTTTGTTTCTTAAATTTTACATATGATAAATATTTTATTTCTGGGTCTCTAGCTGGATTGCTTTATGTAGCATTATACACTCTAGATCCATCCATGTTGTTGCAAATGGCAAGGTTCTAATCTTTATAGCTAAAATTCCATTTTGTGAATATATACAAAAATCTACTACTGATGGACATGGACACTTGGCTGATTCCATAATTTGGTTATTGAAAAATGCTGCAATAAACAAAAGCGGTGGATAATCCTTGAAATTAGTGTTATTATACTTTGTGGTAATAGCCAGTAGTGTGATTACTAGACACACTTCAAGGATTACTAGAATCTATTTTTAATCTTTTGAGGAATCTCCATAATGTCTTCTGCGTATGGCATAACCAGTTTGCATTCCCACCAACACTGCAAAAAGGTTCCCTTTTTTTCCCCCCACATCTTCACCAGCCCTTGTTCTTTTCTCATGTTTACTTTTAGTCATGGTAGGTCCAATCAGCTAGCTGTGTCATGAGCTCACCCACGGGCTGAGTTGAGGGCCTGGGTTAGGATGTGTGTCACGCTGAGGATTTGGGTCCAGGAGGCCACTGAAAATGGAGGTACACTGGGAGGGGCTCCAGTGGGAATGCAGAGATCTCCTTTGAATCCTTTCTGGAGGCCCAGATGACTGTTTTCTTCCATCTCTCAGGCTGAGTCCTGCAGTAGAACTCAAGTGTCCTGAAACCTAGGGTTTGGGAGCTAGGCCTCAGGGGATGGACCTCTCTTCTCCACCTGATCTATGGTTTTGATGAAGGAATAAGGGAATGGCAGGTCCAATCAGCTCACAGTGAGGCCCACTCCATGAAGGATTGAGTTGAGCTATCTGTTTGGGTGAGTGTCAGGCTCACAGTTAGGTGCCAGGGTGCCTCTTAATGTGGAAGTTCATTGAAATGGGCTCTTGTGCCTATGTAGATTTCTCCTGCTCCGAATAATTTTGGTATTCCCAACATGGTACAATTCCCCCCTGGGTGGCAGGCTGAGTCCTGCAGTACAGCTCAGGTGTCTCCAATCACTGGGGCTTGCAAGCCAGGCCACTGGAGAATAAACTCTTATTACCTGACCTAGCATTAAGGTTTAGGCCCTGGAGCATGGCAGGTCCACTCTGCTGGCTCTGTGGAGAACCTCCCAGTAGGGCTGAGTTGAGGGCATGCATTAGGATGAGTGTCAGGTTTGTGTTCAGGGGGCTGTTAAAAGTAGGGTTTCAGTGGGAACAGCTCTCCTCAGGATCATGGGTTTCTAGTGCTGTGAAGCCTTTCTGGAAACCCAAAAGTCAGTTTCATTCTGGGTGGTAGTGGTAGTCTGAGTCCTTCAATAGGGGACTCAGGTATCCCCAAACCCATGGGGCTTGGGAGCCAAGACTCTGGGGAAAAACTTCTCAGTAGCCCCTGTATAGTTAATCTTGCCTCCTAGGGTCTTAACAGGTTTGATCTGGCAGCTATCCCTTGGTATTGGGATCCAGGCTTCAAGGAACGGACATCTCACCAGGTAAACACGCATGAAATCCCACCGCCACCACAGCACGAGAGCAATCCCGCAACACCCAGCACGCCAGCCAGCCTCAGCACCCTTGGCGAGCTTCCCCGCAAACCGGGGCCCACCCTGGTAGGGCAACTCTTGAAGTTCCGTCCATCCGGGACATCCCAGAAGTCGCGACCATGGGGAAGTGTCCCAAGGCGGGAGCTGGCCGACCTTTGCGCATATGGTGCCACCACCAACAGCAATTCGGGACGGGAGCGTGTAAGCAGACAACCGCTCAACAGCAATTCGGGACGGGAGCGTGTAAGCAGACAACCGCTCGCGCGGCACAGCGAAGCTCAGCACGCGGGGGCGCCCCCCGAGCCCATCGGCAGACACAAACACGAGGGAGCCGGCGCGCGTGCGCGCTCGCACGCGGGAGCCCCACGCTCCGGACGCCGGCCAGGCCCGGCGGAACCCTCCCACGACTCGGAGTGGGGAGGCGCAGGCCGCGATAGGCAAAGGGCGGCGCTCGGCCCCACCGCAGGGCCGGCAAAGTCAGACCCCCCCCTCGCAGAGAGGGAGAGCTCTGCCCAACACACAACTATAGTCACCACGCATCGGTGGCATCACCGCCAAGGAGGGGCGGCGGCTAGGGGGCTCCGGTACCCCAAGGCACCCTCTCGGATCGCTAGAGAAGGCTTTCTCAACGAGGGCGCATCGCCCACACCCAAATCGTCTCTCACCCCCGGACCGGGCCCCGCAGAACGACGTATCAAAGGCTTTACACCAAGGGCTCAGGGGTGGGTCCGCAGGGCAAGGGACAGACACACGGCAATCCAGAGCGCTCGCGGCCAGGGCCCCACGAGGAGAACGCCTTCGTTCCGCCACGCACGCCGCGCTCACATCATCGACCACCAGGGACTTTCGCGCCTCCGGCGAGGCAACCAGAAAGGGAGACAAGCACAGCATGCTGAACAAAAAAGCGGCAGCTTTTTTGGCAGGCCAAGTGCCAGAGCGCTGGCTGGGCCCGCCGCAACCGTTCACATGCCCCACCAAGTCCAATCCCCAAACAGCACACTTTGCAACAGGCAATGAAGCAGCGCACGCGTCCCACGAGGGGGCTTTGTGGACCTCCCTTAACGACTCTGCCCCAGCTCCTCGGACGCGCCACCGACAGTGGTGGCCCAAAGGGGGTCGCTAGGAATGTGAAAAGACCCTACCCGACTCGGATTCAGGCACCTGAGACGATCTGGAGCGCTCCAAGGGCACCACGGAGGGACAAGCACAACGCGCTAAAGACACACAAGCTGGTGAGCACGGCCACGTCGGGACGGGCCTCCCCGTGGCGCGGAGGAGCGCGCACCGCACACAAACCCAGGAAAAGCAAGCGAGTGTCTGCTACTTCACGGGACCCCGGTCCCGCGAGCACTGTGAGGCAGAACACGGGAAGGCGGGGTCGGGCCTCGGCCTGCACACGCCCCCGCACCGCCACACCCCACCACCGCGAGCGGAGGCGAAGGAGCGACAAGTCTACACACAGCGAAAAGAGGAATCATTCATCATGAATGTTCATCGCCCCTGTAATGCGGCTTA
>NW_027706503.1:0-337 GCF_054177405.1 Leptonychotes weddellii | reverse complement strand
TGAAGATTAATGGAGCGAGGTGTTCAGCCTAGATCTGCTGGACAGGACCCCATGGTCCAGGGGGTTCCAGAGCTTGAGCACGACCCTTGGGAGCTTCAGGCCTTGGTTTCCACCCGTATCAACCTGGCACCATAACCATAAATAATACTGCGCAGGGATGGACTGAGGTTATGTTCCCAGTAGAGTATGGGAATGTCTTATTATAAACTGAAAGTAGTATAATACCAACAAAATATTTTATATAAGCATGGTTGTTACTCCTGTAACTATTAGGTTTTTCAGCTCAACCAGACTCCTCTAAAAATACAGACTTCTTTCACTCTTATCACATAGCATA
>NW_027706502.1:0-337 GCF_054177405.1 Leptonychotes weddellii | reverse complement strand
TCAGCCTGAGGCACTAAATTCCACAGTCCAGCCCACTGGTGCCCTCTGCAGGTCAGATGAATGCTTTACAGCCCTGGGTTTCTACGGTGAAAAAGGTCTCGGTAATGGAAACATCGAGTTAAATTGCCTCCTATAGTGTCATTCCTATGCTTGGCACTTAACTAGGTATTAGCTGGGGTAATGGTGATGACATGTCTCTACATCCTTCAGCAGGCTAGCCTGGGCTGTTCACATGCTAGTGGTCATAGGGAGAATTGAAAATTTCGAAGTGTGCTTTCCCTATACTCCTCAATTGCATTTTAGAAATTTTTGTACATAGGTGTTATGTAACTATAAT
>NW_027706501.1:0-337 GCF_054177405.1 Leptonychotes weddellii | reverse complement strand
ATGGGCAGAAGACCTAAATAGACATTCTACAGATGACCAGCAGACAATGAAAAGATGCTCATCATCATCAGGGAAATACAGATCAAAACTACAATGAGATATCCCCTCACACCTATCAGGATGGCTAAAATCAAAACTCCAAGAAAGAAATGTTGGCAAGAATGTGGAGAAATAGGAACCCTCATGCCCTGTTGGTGGGAATGCAAACTGGTGCAGCCACTGTGGAAACCCGTATGGAGGTGCCCCAAAAAGTTAAGAACTACCCAACTATTCACCAATCACACTACTGGGTATTCACCCAAAAAATACAAAAACACTAATTCAAAAAGATACATGC
>NW_027706500.1:0-337 GCF_054177405.1 Leptonychotes weddellii | reverse complement strand
ATGGTGTTCAAATTCTGAACATGAACTGAAGGTAGGTCAAAAAATGTCCTGATATGTTAGATTTCTAAGTTTTATAAAGAAAGAGAAGCCCCAAAATAACTCCAAAGAATTTTAGCCTGAGCAACTGTTTGATATGATCAACATTCAAATATTAACTTTTTTAAAGATTTATTTATTCATTTTAGAGAGAGTGGGAGAGAGTGGGAGAGTGGGAGTGGGGGGAGGTGCAGAGGGAGAGGGAGAGGGAGAGAATCTCCAGCAGACTCCCTGCTGAGCACAGCATGGTGGTGGGACTCCATCTCAGTATCCTGAGATCATGACCTGAGCCAAAATCAAG
>NW_027706499.1:0-337 GCF_054177405.1 Leptonychotes weddellii | reverse complement strand
TCTTGGTTGCTTCCAAGTTTTGGCAATTATAAATAATACTGTCACAAACATATGTGTACAAGTTTTTGTGTGGACAGACATTTGCAAGTTCTTTGGGTAGTTACCAAGGAGCAAAATTGCTAGAATGTATGGTATTAGTATACTCAGTTTTGTAATGAAGTACCCAAGTGTCTTCCAGTTTGGCCGTGCCATTTTGCATTCTCACCAACAATAAATGCAAGCGGCTCTTGCTCCACAACCTCACCAGCATTTGGTGTCTTTTTCACCAGTAATAGTTTTGGCAAAATGTTATTTTTTAATATGAAATTTGGCCACTGATGCTCACATACCATGGACT
>NW_027706498.1:0-337 GCF_054177405.1 Leptonychotes weddellii | reverse complement strand
CTCCAGCTGTCATAGTTGAGCCCAATCTCTCTTCCCTACTGCAATAGTCTTGACACCTACAGCAATAAGGTCTTTCTTACAGTTTTAATAAGTGGAAGAATAATTTTTTTTTAACAATGGGGAGAAGCATCACTCCAGAACTAAAGTTATCTCCAAACACCTCTAAAGTTTAATTTGTTGCATACATCTTTTAACTATCGTATAAAAAATAACATGTCTGAATCATGTGCTTCAGGCATTGTGATGTACAAAATCCAGCCATCTGTGCCCCAAGAGCCTAGTAAGATAACAAGATGGCTTCCTTGCCATAATTAAAAAAAAAAATTATATATATATA
>NW_027706497.1:0-337 GCF_054177405.1 Leptonychotes weddellii | reverse complement strand
ACTGCAGGGAGGAGATGACGATTTTCCACCAAGGTGTTTGCTACAGTTGCCCGCACTGTTCTGTGAGCGTGTGGACCCTCCCAGCTCTCAGCCATCATCCCTCCCCTTTCTCAGCTCTTGCTCGGCGACTTGCCCGTGTTTTGAACATACTGGTGAAGGAGCAGTTGAGCCATTTTGGTGGAATGAATTTCCATTGACCGGTGTATGAAGAGTGCACACTCAGGGGCCCCAAACATAGGTACGTGATAAACCGTGTGCACACAGTGTTGGGGAAATCGAGCTGTTTCCTCTAACAGCTCAGTGTCACAAACGGTGGCAGCTAGCCTTTCCTCTGCCT
>NW_027706496.1:0-337 GCF_054177405.1 Leptonychotes weddellii | reverse complement strand
ACCCTTCCAAGCCCTGGGTATGGTGGTCATTCTGGTGGAAGGGGGACCTGGCAGGTGGTTAGGGGCACACATATGCATGCCAAGTCCCAGGCCTTGTCCTGATGCTTGGGAAGGCTGGCACTTGGCCAGCCCCAAGCTCGAGAGGACATAAGACTATCCGTTGGCTAATTGAATTTAAATTAAAAAAAAGAAAAAAATATTAAAATTATAAACCATTATGACATGTGGGGAGAGAGAGAGACCACAGAAGAATTAAAAAAGCTTTATATTTTAGAACTTCAATGGCACATTTTTCCTGCTTTTTGAACAAAGGGCCCACGTTTTTGTTTTTGCTCTG
>NW_027706495.1:0-337 GCF_054177405.1 Leptonychotes weddellii | reverse complement strand
CGTGGAGCACTGGGTGTTATACGAAAACAACAAATCGTGGATCACTACATCAAAAACTAATGATGTATTGTATGGTGACTAACATAACATAATAAAATAAAATTTAAAAAAAAAAGAAAGAAAGAGGTCTGTTATATCTTTTTTCACATTAAGTCCAAAATCCAATGGGTATTTTACACTGAGCTCTTACACAACAAATGTACTCCAATATCCCTACCTTCTCTGCATCTTCTGTCCACTTCTACAATAATTTTTTAAGAAGTTCTAACATTTCTATTTTATTAATACAGGTCATTAATTCCAAAAATCAAGAAGCCATCTCAACAAACAACCAACT
>NW_027706494.1:0-337 GCF_054177405.1 Leptonychotes weddellii | reverse complement strand
TGATCAGTAGCATTGCCAGAAATTATCCTTTTCTTACACACAAACACCTAGAGCCACAGTTAGGGAGTATGAGAATTCTTCAATTGTCGAGAACACAGATGTTGACATCTTTTTTTTTTTTTTTTTAATTTTTTTTATTTTTTATTTTTTTTAAAGATTTTATTTATTTATTTGAGACAGAGAGAATGAGAGAGAGAGAGCACATGAGAGGGGGGAGGGTCAGAGGCAGAAGCAGGCTCCCTGCCGAGCAGGGAGCCCGATGCGGGACTCGATCCAGGGACTCCAGGATCATGACCTGAGCCGAAGGCAGTCGCTTAACCAACTGAGCCACCCAGGC
>NW_027706493.1:0-6075 GCF_054177405.1 Leptonychotes weddellii | reverse complement strand
AAAAAAATATCTGTTATTTTAAGCTACCCAGTTTATTGTACTTGTTATTGTAGCCCTAGGAAACTTATACAACATCCAAAACATTCTCTAATTCTATCTCCCACTCCAAACAAGCCAGTTGCTCTCCATAATCCCAGTGTATGTTACCACAATCCATTCAATTATCTTTACTAAACACAATGAGAATCATCCTTGATGTTGCTTTCTCTCCCATATTCATACTTTAACTAAGATCTGTGACATATTCTCATTTATACAACAAATAGTTAAGCAACTGAATGTACCAGAACAAAATCAAGTACAAGTAATCAAGAACACAAATAAACATGAAAATATTAGATGGCAATAAATGATAGCATTTGAAACATAGTGCTGTGATAAGACAGTGTGGAATAGAAAGTGGCATCGAGCTATTGTAGGAGTGACAACAGTGTGACACATTGGGATGAGAGCGTCACAGTAAGTGCAAAGATTCTGAGGTTGAAATAATCTTGGCTTTTAAGGAAAGGGGAATGTGAGTAGGAATAGAATAGAACAAGCAAATGGGAGAGAGTGGCCATGTGCTAATCAGGGTCCAGATTATGCCCTTATTTTCCACAGGAAACAATATTTTCTCTGAATACATTGGGTTATAGCCCTAATAGCTTCTTTTCTTATCACTCCTATCACCTAGTCCAAATCACCGTTATTAACTTTAACTATCTTCATAATTACTTAACTGGTTCCCCTGTTAGCTCTCTCTCATCCCTTCCAAGCTCTGCATGTCAACTATAGTGATATTTAAATATATAAATCATATATGTATTGTCTCTCCTCTACTTAAAATCCCTCAGTGACTTCCTATTGTGTTTTGAATAAATTTGAACACTTTACTGTGACTGGGGTAAAGGTCAAGTGAATTAACAAATATTAACCACTAAGAGCAGTGCTTGGCATATGTTCAGGACTCAGGGAATGTGAATTAAATGTCTTCCTACACAAACATGACATGACATTTTTCTCCATGTCTGGACCAACTCTTGTTTTTCTTTTCTAGAATGTTCTGTCAAAGTTACAAATAACCCAACTATGAAAGACAACTGTGATACCTGAGTTACAAACTCACATATTTACAGGACCCAGAACAACAATGCAAAATGAACTGGGTTGATTGTAAGGAAAAATAAAGGGACAGTGGAGACTGGAAAGCTGGAAGATATATCTAGAATCAAAAGGGGATTGCTACTATTTAGTTCCAACTGAGTGTTCCCATGTTGGGCAGCTATCCCAAGGTTGAGAGATTTTTTATTTTTTTCCAAGGGAAGTCAGAAATCATACTTTTATAAGAAATATCTAAATCTGAATTTGTAAATACTGGCATTTAATTAAATTTTTAACTGTATGAGCACAGAAGAACCCATCAATATGCCAGATCCAGAAGTTGGCTGCCATTTTGAGGCTTTTACTATTATGGAAGGGGGGGTATACAACAATAAGTTTTGATGAGGATATGAGATAGAAAGAGATTTGGATCATCTAATTTTGTTCAGGAGAAGAGAGCCACGGTCTTGAGCTATATACCAAATCATTCTGTTTAGTTTTCCTCAATAAAAATAATAAATTCTCAATACATGTATAAGGCCAGTTACTGTTCTAAAAGTGTTACACATACTAATACTTAAAACTATCCTGAGAGATGGGTACTATTTTGATCTCTTTTTACTGATGAAGAAACAGAAAACCAGGTAAACTAAGGGTGTGCCCAGGATCTCACTTCTAGGAAGGGACAGAAAAAGGCTGGAGGGGAGTGTACTATGAGGCAGAAGAGCACTATAAGAGGAAGGAGATAAGACTGATGAGGCACCAGGTAGTTTTGCCTGGGATCTGCCTTACACAGCATCCACTGATGATGACTAGTCCCAGAGGACCATTTCTAAGAATTTCAAAACATCACATAATGGGCCTGTCCTAGCTTTAATAGTAAATAGGCCAGCTTGTTCTGCAAATGCTTATACATATTGTCATCTTTCTTCCCTCATCTTCATGCTCTCCACACCAGCCCATCTGTTCCAACACCCCCTCCCCATACAAGGGTGTTACTCCATCCCCAAGGAGCACAGCCACCAACACTGAAGCAGAAGAATGCAATGACATAATGGTGATTTTTTTTTTAAGTCAAATTTACACATAAAATGCATTGCCAGCAAGAACTCTGTCAGGTCACAGCTGTTTCACAGTGAGTCATCCATCACTCTGAGGACTATCCCACATGGACCAAAGCAATGAAATCCCACGCACCAGGGAATAAATAAATTTATGCTAACTCAAGAATGTCTTCTATCAAATATTTGCAGGAAACTTTTACACTAGTTGGTTGAAGAGAATGCAGCGTTGCTGCATCAATACACTATAAGTATTTTTAAATGAAACTCTAAGAATATGAGAATTTTGAAAATGAATGATTACCTCTAAAGAGAGTACTGCATTCTACAAGAGCTTTGGAAAATTAAACACTTTCTTTTACCAAACAGGAAAAAAAATTCAAAAAACAGATAATGTTACATAGTAACATTTGAATTTGTTCCAAAACTTCTGACATTCCCAGAATATATCCTCCAATTGCCTGTCATAGAGCCTGAAATTTCTATTCTATTGGGATAAGGCAAAATGCCCATGAAATAGTAATAAATGGTCATGATATATATATGCACGGATTGACTTATTCTCTTGCAAAAATGAATGGAGAGCTTGGGTAGTCTAGGCATTGGACATATTGCCAAAAGCAGATAGGACATCACCAAAAGAGAAAGAAGATGCCAAATAAAACTTCTCCTCTCTGAAGTTTTGACCAGGCTAGTCATGCTGCTCTATTTCCTTGGAAAACAAACTAAGAAATGCAAAAATAGGGGGGAAAAAAAGAAAAGGCAGTGATAAAAACCAAATCAAACCAGAAGAACCAAACAAACAAACAAAAAAATAGAACAAAACTCAAAACATCAAGGGCCAGTATGTATTTTAACTGCTTGACTTGGAATGCACATGCTACCAATTTCTCTTGTAAGGTAGCTGTATAGGTAGACTTTGTCCTTGACTTTGAAACCAGGAAGCTTATTTGAAAGTTTTCAGGAGATGAGTACTTATTTCTCTATTACCTTCCTGTATTTTCTCTATAAACAAGTACTGATTAAGGTTCTTCTTGAATTCATCCCAGAATGTAGGTCCACTATCTTCTCTGGTACCCTTTATGTTGTTAAATGATTCTCTTTAAAAGGTAGTCCTAGTCTCATAGCTTCTTCTTATTAATTCTGAAGCCACAGAGAATAAATGATTGGAAAGGTTACTAATGCTCTTGGCCCCACTGGTCAGAAAGGTGCCTCACAACAGTGGCAACCTATGGACCTTCCTATTCATCCAGCACAATGTTTATGTTTAATAACCTCAAGCAGTGCTTTATAGTAGAAATGTAACGTGAGTCACATATGTAATTTAGAATTTTCTGGTAGCCACATTAAAAAATAAAATATATCTATTATTAATATTTTAAATGTTAATTTTACATGAAATACTTTATAACTAAAAATATTTTAGCTACTTTATTTCTATGTTTTATTTAAACCAATTTATCCAAACCATTATTATTTCACAGGTAGTTAATATAAAAATTTATTGAGTTAATATTTTGTCTTCCTTTTTCATACTAAGTCTTCAAATCTAGTTTGTGTTTTACACTTACAGCTTATTTCAATTGTATGCTACATTTTCAATGGCTAAAATGAAGTGCAGTCCCATGAAAGCAATGAAGTTGTGCTTAATGTAAAAATATTTTTAAATAACTAATTTTTAAATGCAAATTAATTACAATTAAATAAATAGAAAATTAAGTTCCTTGGTTGCTCTAAACATATTATAAGTTTTCAATGGATACTTGTTGGCTACCATAATGGATAGCACAAATCTAAAGGATTGAGTCATTGAAGGATTCACATAAGGTAAATATATTAGCATCTCCCAGTAGCCTTAAAGAAAAACATTGAAGGGGCGCCTGGGTGGCTCAGTTGGTTAAGCGACTGCCTTCGGCTCAGGTCATGATCCTGGAGTCCCGGAATCGAGTCCCGCATCGGGCTCCTTGCTCAGCGAGGAGTCTGCTTCTCCCTCTGACCCTCCCCACCTCATGCTTTCTCTCTCTCTCAAATAAATAAATAAATAAATAAATAAATAAATAAATCTTTAAAGAAAAACATTGAAGGGAAAATTATAACTCAAATCCAAACCATAACCAAAATGAAGCACTTCTGTGGAAGAAAATATCTGTCAAGACAAAAATCCTTCTATATGTCCAAGCTGACATATAGAATGAAGACTACACCAGCTTTTGATTTAGACTATATGAGAATGTTAATTCCTCCATTCATCATCTGGAGTGTCAATATTGGTAATGGAAAAGCTTTGATCTTGAAAACGAAACTAGACCTACATGTCCTATATCTGACACTGCATTAAAATCAAGAGAAATTTATCTATAAATGATAATAAAAACATCAATGATATTTATCATTAAAATATATGGATAGAACAAATTATAGTATCATTTATAATGCCCAAATATTTAGGTTATTCATATAAATAATTTATTTAAAATGTTTGAGGATAGCCATGTATATAGAGCACTGATTCAGTGACTTAATATTGATTCTTCTACTACATGGAGAGATAAGTATACAAGTTTGTGTTCAGTTAAAGGGTATAAAGGTCTTTCTTGGAGCCACTGTACACTGAGTCCAGTTAGTCCTTCCATACGGAATTACAAATAAAAAATCATGGTTTGACCAGAGAAAAGATAAAATTTATGACTTAAGTATTTTCACAGAACACATCAACTTAAATGTTCTGGAAAATACATCCTCTATTATTTAAACCCAGATATTTCTTTCCCCTCTATATATAAACCTCCAATACCTGCTTACCCGTCCACATTCTCAGCTGATGGCATTGTTTCTAACTTAATTGAAGAAACTGAAGCAATATGAAAAATTTCAATAGCTCTGACCACTGTATCTACTCATTGACTTGCATTTGTACCCTCTTACTCTATGTGAACAACCTGTACTCCTAACGAGTGCTGACTTTTTCACTTTTACATTATATTCCATCTTCTCTCACCTACTCTCCAGCAATTTCTTCACTTTTTTACTATTAATTTTCTTCTTACTAGTAATAAAGTTTCATTAACCTATATACAATAATCTTCTCCCATCTGAAAAGAAAAGCTCTCTTGACACAAACACCCCTATAGCTACTTCCCTATTTCACTGCTCCCTTTTATCGAAACCCCCCAAAAAGTTCTCTAGCCTCACTATCTGCTAAGCCCTCTCCTATTCTCTCCTACTCTCTCAAACTCAACTCACCCCATCACTTCCCTGAAACCAGTCTTTCTTGTCACTGACCTCTATATTGATAAATGTAATGATCAGTCTCAGTTAATCTTTCTTAGACTATTTCTTTTCTTTTTTTTTTTAAAGATTTTTAGTTATTTATTTGAGAGAGAGAGAATGAGAGACAGAGAGCATGAGAGGGAGGAGGGTCAGAGGGAGAAGCAGACTCCCCGCTGAGCAGGGAGCCCGATGCGGGACTCGATCCTGGGACTCCAGGATCATGACCTGAGCCGAAGGCAGTCGCTTAACCAACTGAGCCACCCAGGCGCCCGACTATTTCTTTTCTAAAACATTTCTTCTTTCAGGGAAACCCCAATCTCCTGGTTTTCCTTTTATCTCAAAAATTCCTTTACTGATTTCTCTACTTTTCCTGACACTCTGAACAAAGGCACACAATAGGATTGAATCAATGGAGTTCTTTTTTTTAATTATGTTATGCTAATCACCATACATTACATCATTAGTTTTTGATGTAGTGTTCCATGATTCATTGTTTGCGTATAACACCCAGTGCTCCATGCGGTACGTGCCCTCTTTAATACCCACCACCAGGCTAACCCATCCCCCCACCCCCCTCCCCTCTAGAACCTTTGGTTTGTTTCTCAGAGTCCATAATCTCTCATGGTTCGTCTCCCCCTCCAATTTCCCCCCTTCATTTTTCCCT
>NW_027706491.1:0-337 GCF_054177405.1 Leptonychotes weddellii | reverse complement strand
CAGTTTGTTTCCTGAGATTAAGAATTCCTCATATCAGTGAGATCATATGATACATGTCTTTCTCTGATTGACTTATTTCGCTCAGCATAATACCCTCTAGTTCCATCCACACGTTGTTGCAAATGACAAGATTTCGGGTTTTTTTTTTTTTTGATGGCTGCATAATATTTCATTGTATATATATATATACCACATCTTCTTTATCCATTCATCTGTTGATGGACGTCTTGGCTCTCTCCATAGTTTGGCTCCACTTTTGAAGTGAGGAAACCAAGGCTCTGTGAGCTTTAGAAACCTGCCTAAGGTCACACAGATAAGAAAATTCAGGTGCCTCTGA
>NW_027706490.1:0-337 GCF_054177405.1 Leptonychotes weddellii | reverse complement strand
AGAATTGGCAGGAGAATGAGTGACTGGAAGTCCATGGCATCTGAGCTAGCTAGGGAAGGAGGCCAAGGATGTGGAAACCTAATGATGTAGATGTAATGATGTAGAGAGAGGCAGTAAGGGGCCATGCAATGGGTTCCGTGGTCCCTGCCCATGAGGGAACTCAGCTCAGAGAGCCTAATCTGAGCCAGACACTGCAACTTCTCACTAACATGTGAGACTGCCTCTATTCCTCACAATGCAGACTCAGTTCTCTGGGTGAGGAGGCTGAGACTTGTCTTTGACCACGGAGGCACTACATGGAATAGCATGGAATTACTCCTTATGTAATGGCAATTAT
>NW_027706489.1:0-337 GCF_054177405.1 Leptonychotes weddellii | reverse complement strand
TCTTGGTTGCTTCCAAGTTTTGGCAATTATAAATAATACTGTCACAAACATATGTGTACAAGTTTTTGTGTGGACAGACATTTGCAAGTTCTTTGGGTAGTTACCAAGGAGCAAAATTGCTAGAATGTATGGTATTAATATACTCAGTTTTGTAATGAAGTACCCAAGTGTCTTCCAGTTTGGCCGTGCCATTTTGCATTCTCACCAACAATAAATGCAAGCGGCTCTTGCTCCACAACCTCACCAGCATTTGGTGTCTTTTTCACCAGTAATAGTTTTGGCAAAATGTTATTTTTTAATATGAAATTTGGCCACTGATGCTCACATACCATGGACT
>NW_027706488.1:0-337 GCF_054177405.1 Leptonychotes weddellii | reverse complement strand
TCATATTTCCCATTTATATGTGTCACTCCTATTTAAATTGAAGAACAGGAAAGATTAGGTCCTTTTTGATAAGAAGAAAGCTTTGAGTAAAAAAAGACTGATCAATGACAGTTGTTTTTCTTTTAATATTATCTTACTAATAGAGAAGTAGGAAAAAAATCTGTCATGGGTATTGTATCATCCAGGATTAAGTTTTTGAGGAACAGAATCTTTTTTTTTCATATTCTTATCTCATCACTATTTTATTTTTTTTTGCCATTCTTTTTTTTATGTTATGTTAATCACCATACATTACATCATTAGTTTTTGATGTAGTGTTCCATGATTCATTGTTTGC
>NW_027706487.1:0-337 GCF_054177405.1 Leptonychotes weddellii | reverse complement strand
TCCCGACATCAGTCCTATTGGGTTAGGGTCCATCCTACTCTGGTAGGACCCAGCCTGGGTTAATTACACCTGAAAGGACCCTATTTCCAGATGAGGCTTCGTTCTCAGGATCCGGGTGGACCGGATCTGGAGACACTGTTTAGCCCAGTGGGGTCTCCCACCGCCCTCTGTTGAGGCATCTGTGCTTCCCTGGGCAGCACCTGCCACAGCTGGGATCTCTAGTGTGTGTGTAGGTCACTGTGTGTAAGTGCCACACTGACCCCCCGAGGCCACGGGGAGCTGGATGTCCCCCATGTCTGTTTGCTAAGAGCTGCACTCGTCCTTCCCCTGGAGCTGG
>NW_027706486.1:0-337 GCF_054177405.1 Leptonychotes weddellii | reverse complement strand
GGTACCCACACACACACTTTTGTTACACAAGTAAAACACCTTTATACAAAAATTAGAACGTATGGACAAGCACAAAACAAAAATTGTTTAAAACTCAAATCCCCTTAATCCCACAACCCAGAGATAAGCACTGGTAAGGCTCTGGAGTAGTCCAGATATTATTTGAGATATCAATATATAGAGAGAGAGATCTCTACATTATTTTGTAATCTGCTTTTCTCAATAGACAAATATTTTGAATATCTGTTCCTGTCTATAAAGGCATTTATCCCACATAATTTTTTTTTTAATTTTATTTATTTATCTGAGAGAGAGAATGAGAGAGAGAGAGCATGAG
>NW_027706485.1:0-337 GCF_054177405.1 Leptonychotes weddellii | reverse complement strand
ACTGCTCGTTCTCTTCTGGGACGATCAAAGGCCCGGGGAAGGAGGGAGGAGCCGGTTCCCACTGGTCCACTGGCATCTTTCGACTACTCTTTTCTACCAGACAGGAACATGACTTTCAAGAACACTAAAGGAGGGCGCCTGGGTGGCTCAGTTGGTTAAGCGACTGCCTTCGGCTCAGGTCATGATCCTGGAGTCCCAGAATCGAGTCCCGCATCGGGCTCCCTGCTCGGCAGGGAGTCTGCTTCTCCCTCTGACCCTCCTCCCTCTCATGCTCTCTGTCTCTCATTCTCTCTGTCTCAAATAAATAAATAAAAAAAATCTTTAAAAAAAAAAAAAA
>NW_027706484.1:0-337 GCF_054177405.1 Leptonychotes weddellii | reverse complement strand
ACCCTTTATGGGAAGACTGGGTACCATGGAATGGGCTGACCCAGGGGCAGGGACTCAGTGCTTTGGGGCTGTATAGGAGCAGATGGCCAGATGCCCACCTGGCAGGGTTCTTGTTGATCCAGTGAAGATTCTCGGCACCATCTTGCCCCCTTGCTCCTCTGTTTGAGAGAGCCCGGAAGGAAGCCACACCTCCCAGACTCAGGATGGGGTCCCCATCACCTCCATCTGTTTCACTTCAGGCCTTGTCATCACTGAGCCGGGGGCAGGTTCTGGGTGAAGCTTGACAGCAGCAGCCCCACCATCACCCCCAAATTGGCAGCATCCACAAGCCTGGGGC
>NW_027706483.1:0-337 GCF_054177405.1 Leptonychotes weddellii | reverse complement strand
ACAGCCCAGAGGTTGGAAGATGCTAAGTAGTAGCCAGGAAGGAGGTAGGACTCGAGCTCCACCAGGAACCCAGAGCAGAAGCAGGAGGCGGACTTCTGATTTGTTACAAGACTAGAGGAGTTATGGGTAGGACATTGTAAAGGGGAGGCTGGGTCTTATTTGAATTCCTGTAGGTACAATGAGATGAGAGGTGTAGGGCAGACAATTGTCAAAGGTTCCCTCTGTCCCGGTGGTTCTTATCCAGGGCAATGCTGAGCAGCATTTGGACATTCCCCACACAAATCATTCCCTGGGAAAGGTGGGGTCACTGAGGTCTGCCCAGTCTGGGACCCTGAGC
>NW_027706482.1:0-6075 GCF_054177405.1 Leptonychotes weddellii | reverse complement strand
CCCTTCAACAGATGAATGGATAAAGAAGATGTGGTCCATATATACAATGGAATAGTACTCGGCCATCAGAAAGGATGAATACCCAACTTTTGCATCAGCATGGATAGGACTGGAGGAGATTATGCTAAGTGAAATAAGTCAAGCAGAGAAAGTCAGTTATCATATGGTTTCACTTATTTGTGGAACATAAGGAATAGCATGGAGGACATTAGGAGAAGGAAGGGAAAAATGAAGGGAGGGAAATCAGAGGGAGAGATGAACCATGAGAGACAATGGACTCTGAGAAACAAACTAAGGGTTTTAAAGGGGAGGGTGGTGGGGGGATGGGTTAGCCGGTGATGGGTATTAAGGAGGGCACATACTGCATGGAGCACTGGGTGTTATACGAAAACAATCGTGGATCACTACATCAAAAACTAATGATGTATTGTATGGTGACTAACATAACAAAATAAAATTAAAAAAAAAGTTTAACTGGAAAAATGTCACAAGTCACAAAGCAGGTATTGAAAGAGAACGATGGGGGAAGATTTCTAAGTTCTAGAAATACATCCTGGAATTAAAACAGTCCAAGTAACATATACCAATACAAGAAGAGACAGATAAATTCTGGGTCTGTGACCTATGACATGACACTTGACCTCCAGAGTGTCCATTATTCCATCCATAGTATGAGAAAATACACTTCCTTGATAGGGTGGCTATGAGGGTCATTTGGGAAGACTGGCCTGGAAAAGCCTTGGAGCTATGGAATCCTGGAACATGGTGTGAATTCTCGATTAATTTGGGGCTCGGCACATTTTGCTTCCTTCCTATCCACCCGAGCCCCTTGGACACTGTCTATTGGGACACTGTCTTCTGCTATTTCAGCTCAAGGAGGAGTAAAGGAGAGAGCTTTGGTCTTTGCTGAGGATGGATGCTCAGCATACATTTATTTATTATTTAGTTAGTACCAACCATATGTAGGACAGGACTTGTGCCAGGTTTTGGGGGTAACAAACACCTTCCCTTGACCAAACTTCAGTGAGGTTCCTCTTCTTGACTGGGCCTCAACTTTCCCCCGTATCTTAAAACTCCCATCCCCTATCCTGTCTTTGGCCTACTTAACCTGGTTGTAGCAAGACTCCCCCAACCCTTGAGATCTGATCACTCTGACTTGCCTTCAGCAAGATCCCTATTAAGTCAATTTAGCAAGAATCCCCTCTATCTTTGATGTCTTTTCTTAGAATTTTCTATCCACTGACCCTGTCACTCTGTTCCTTAACTACAAATCCCCAATTGTCTTTGCTATGTTCAGAGTTGAGCCTTTTCTCTCTCACCATTGCCATATCTCTATTACAGTAGTCTCGATTAAATTTTTCCTTACCATTGTAGCAAGCGTCACAGTAATTCTTTAACAATGGTTACCATGGTGAGTAAATCCCAGCCTGCCCAAGGGGAGTTTTGGGTTTCATGGATAGACAGATAGGCAGACCCATGATCAGCTGCATGGAAGAGAAGCTCACTCATTCACTAATTCAACAAACGTGTTGAGAACCTATAATATATCAGATGCTGGGGGCACAACTGTGAACAAGATAGTCTAGCTCCCACGTTCATGAGACCCACAATCTGATGAGACAGATGGATGATAAAAACAAACATAAACAGAAGAAGCACAGAAGGGTTGGTTAGTCAGAGTCCTTGTCCCTAGGGTTTTGAGGGGAGAAGGGTTCAGGTGAACAGGAAAAGCTTCCTGCAGAAGATGACATCTGAGCTGGGTCTATGTTGAGTTTAACCATTGCTTGTGTCCACATGTTTAGAGCATTTTAAGCACATTTGTGAATAAGTATGATGTTGGGTGTCTCAGGAGGTAGCCTACGATGTGCAGACTGTGGGAAAGAAGACAACTGAGGTTTCCAGAGGCAGCCCATCTGAGACATGGATGGAGTTTATCCTAATAGGATTTCACAAAGACCACTTAGTAGTCACTGAGCTTGAGGGACAATAGTTACGAGCTGAGGGTGGAGAAATAGCCAAGAATCTGGTAACTCTGTGAAAGCTTGTAGAGAAAAGCTGACAGCCAACAGACAGAACAAGATGATGCTTGCAAAAGGGTTAGAAGAATATTCAAGGGAAAAAAGGTATACTGAGAGATACTAATGGAAAGGGAAGTGCATTATTATAATTTGGGAACATGCATTAAGATAATTCCAGCTCTAAGAAGGAGAAGAACCAGGATTTATTTATTATAGCACTTTACACTGTTGAGGAACTCCTGGAAGGAGATGTGGGCAGTGGAAGGTCAGAACTGGCTGGGAAGAAAGCATGTGTGGTGAATATACAACACTGCAAGCAGAGATGGGATAGTTAGTCTAACTCCTCCCCTTATAGATGGGGAAACAGACACAGATTGATGACATGACTTCAAGTGGCACAACATAGTGCTAGAGCTGAGAAACTGGACCTTTAACATTGCTGGTGGGAATGCAGAGTTTTGCAGCTGCTGTGGAAAACTGTTCGGCAGTGCCTTCAAAAGTTGAACATCGAGTTAGTGTGTGACCCAGCAATTCCTCTCCCAGGAGTATACCCCAAAGAACAGAAAACCCACTCGGATTTGACCCACAGTGGGTTTTCTGGCTACTAGTCCAGTGCTCGTATGTTGCATGCACCCCAGCTACTGCTTCTAACTTAGATTCTTTCTCTCTCTCTTCTCCCCTCTTCCTCCCTTCCCACTCTCTCTTCTTTCCTATTTATAGATCCTGGAGAGAGTGGGGATCTAAGTTGTAGCTCTGCCACTTATTAAATATATGACCTTGGTTTTCACTGTCTTGTCCCTGATTGGGACTAGATGTGTCCTTCCAGCCCTGATAGGGTGTCTATTCTTCACACACTGCCCTAGCATATGTTCAGGAACTGCGGGTCTGGTATCCATGATGGGACAATCCCCTACTAAACATGCAGACCTGAAGGCTGTCCAGAAGCTGTGCATTTTCAGTCCAGAGACCATCTTTCATGTCCTCTTACCTCTTCGCTGCTTGTCTCAGACAGTTCTTAGCCTCTTCAATTTCCCTAGGATTACAAAGCACTTGTTTAGTTCTCCTGGAGCACCTCTTCTTCTTCAAGAGAGGTTTTTTTCTTTTGTAACTATTTTTGCATATCAAACCTACATTGGGGTGACACAATATGCATTTAAGTCTTAGACCGTTTTAGTTTTTTTTTTTTTTCCTACTTGACTGTATATATAAATGGGACTAGTTACATGATAGTGTTATTTGATCCAAATTGGGAATGCCAAATTTTCTTTTGCTACTCTTCCTGTATATTGGGGCACAGTTTAACTTGACCCTTTCCCTTATGGGGGAGGAAATCAATGTGGACCTGGGGGCCTTATCTCTGGTCTCTGTCTGAAGTTTTACACTGGGTCTGGTTCTGCTGAGTTGGTAATGGATCCTGTTTTTGGAAGTAGGGGGTGGGGCTCCTAAAGCTTCTATTGCTTGTGAATCAGGAATGGTCTTTCTGTTTCATAGGCTTTTGTTTTTTGTCTCCTCTGGGCTTATTCATTGTCTGTCTTTGCCCATCTGAGCCCTGATATGATGTAACTGGTAGGCCTCTGGGGTGGGGAAAACAAACTTCACTTGGGATGGTTTACATTTATCCCATGGTTTGGCAATACTTTCCAATTTAACTCCCTTCAAATTGGGAGCTATCCCTAAGCTTTTCTGTTTATCCAACATTTCTTCCCTCCAACAGCACTGTTCCACTTGGAAAGGGAAGATGGGCATGGATTCTTCTCCATTCATTTGGGTCCAAGAAAACCCATGGCGTATAGTTAGGGCCTCTTTCTCTCTGTATTGCAGCATGAATAGTATATTCTTTGCTCTTTTCACTTATTCTTGTTCATTTCAGTCAACTTTGAAGATGGAGTTTCTGTGAAACAGTACTCCAGCCACCATATTTTCTGGAAGACCTGGCATTCTTTCCACTCTGCCATGCTGTGTGATTATAAATACATTCTTGCACAGCCAGTATGACATACTCTTACTAGAAAAGGTTTTCAGTGACTGTTTCACCGAAATGGCCCATTTATATGTCAAGTACATTACTGGATATGCGTTTCTGTAAGAATAGAATAGCAACAAACAAAAGACCAACCTGCAGGCTGCCAGGCGATGCTGCAGGGCCTCCCTGAAGCCCCTTCCCTGAGTGTTTATGTCGAGTTGTCACAGAAGGTCTCAGTGGCGAGTGCCTAAACTGGTCAGTGGGATTAGGTTTTCAGAAGGTAACGCCCTTGTTTTCAATTCAAGATCTTAATTTTATTGAAGGTGCTGCTGCTGCTGTTGGTACTGGTATAAATTATCTAATTTAATTTAATTTGCTTCCTTGCAAAGAAGGTGATCCCTTGCCCAGCTGCTGCTCTGGGCTGAGAGGGAGCAAGCAGGCTTGGAGATAAACTCTGAACTTTATCAGACCTCTCCACGGTTTATGCTAATGAACAGTGCTTAGAGATTTCAGAAACTTTTTTCCTGGGGATTGCTTTAACTACTGTGCTGCTTCCTAAGCAGCAAAATACCCTCATGAGTCTCTGTCTGATGGGCCTTTGCGGGGCGGTGGGGGGATGGGGGGAGGCAGGGGAGTGGGTGTGGGCGGATCCCTTCTGACTGGTCTGTTGTTTTGCTTCAAGGTGCGGTGCTCGTGATGGATGCAAGGCACATATCAGGTGGCAGCATTAGGAATTCTGTCACTTTGTGTCAAGGGAAGCTTTGTGATGTGAATTCAGAGGGGTGGTGGGTGTAGAAGGGTCAGGCGGTCCTTGATGAAACACTGTTTGTACTTGACCAGTTTGTTTCTTTTTCTGAGTTGCAGATAGTAGGCTTGATAGGTGTTTGCCAAATGAATGAATAGATGAATGTATGAATGAATGAAAGGAAACAAATGGGTACCTAATGGAAGGGAAGATGGAATGCCGCCATCCATCTGCCTCCAGGCAGATTCATTCCTCAGACATCCACTATTATTTGGGTATAAGGGGATTCAGAATCCTTCTGTGGCCAAGGATTTGTGACCAGTGATGGCACAGCATGCCTCCCCAGTTCTCCTCTCTGTGATTAAATATGGGGGGTTAGAAAGGATTTGCTGTCAATTGTATAGACACACACTTGAGAAGAGAGGGTATGGAGTTGTCCTATTTTTCTGCCTCGTCCTGCCACGGGTTCAGTCTCCTCGGGTATTTGACTCGGCTCAGTTGTGTTTTAGGAGCCTGTCCTTCAAGGTGGTGGAGATTGACATCAGCCTACTGGTTCAATCCTGGCATATGCCTCTCTTTGGGGTAAACCTGAACCCCAGTCTTCCTTAATACAAAACTGCTTTATTCCAGGTCTTTATATGAGGCTCTGTAGATGGCAGAGCATAAGTCAACAGGTCAAGTTAGAGGTTACGTAGAGGAGACATTTAGACACGCCATGGTGGAGATAGAATCCCTGTGTGAAGGACATACTTCCAGAATGAGCCAGTGGAGATGAATCCTTACACCAATGAATGCTGTGCCTGTGAAAATCGAAGTACGTAGCTCTGAACAAGTGTGATCTGCATACTTCTTGACATATGTAAATATGTCAGTTCTCCCCCAAATTGATTATGCATTTATGTTATTTCAGTCAAAATCCTTAAGGAATGGCTGTTTAGAACTTGATAAAATTTATTCTAAGGTTTATATAGAAGCTTAAACCCATAAGAGTAGCAAAAAAAAAAAATGTTTTAAAAATGAGATTTACACAGTAAAAAGTTATAAAGGGTTATAAAAATAACACTACAAGTAATTTAGTTTAGTGGCTGGTGAAATGAAATATAATTGGAACACAACAGAAAATAAAATAGTAAGGTTTGAGTGTATGTAAATATTTATTATAATGTGGATTTCAGATCAGTGGTGGAAAGAATAGATTATTAATGCTGCTAGGAAAATTGGCTATTTAGGGGGAAAGTTAGATCATTAAGTCAGTCCGTATATGAAAATAGATTGCTAGCGTGTTAAATGTAGAAAAGAAAAACATCATGCACTTGAATTTTGTGTGATGTTCAAGCAAGAATATTTTT
>NW_027706481.1:0-337 GCF_054177405.1 Leptonychotes weddellii | reverse complement strand
CACTCTGGGAAAAGATAATACTACAGAATTCAAATGATCACATGCTGCTATTATCATTATTTGATATTATGTGATACTCCTGTTGACAGAGTCCAGGAAAAAGCCCAACTCTGTTCTGACTGCCACGAACAAGCTGTGTTGGTAATATTGGATCAGTCTTTTAACCTATTTCCTTCATTACCTTTTTTTTTTTTTTTTTAAGATTTTATTTATTTGACAGAGAGAGAGAGAGAAGAGCAGGGGGAGAGGGAGAAACAGGCTCTCCACAGAGAGCCCGATGCGGGACTCTATCCCAGGACCCTGAGATCATGACCTGAGCTGAAGGCAGACGCTTAAC
>NW_027706480.1:0-337 GCF_054177405.1 Leptonychotes weddellii | reverse complement strand
TTTTTTTTTTTTTAACATGGAGCCCAACACAGGGTTCAAGCCCAACTTGCACTCACAACCCTGAGATCAAGACCTGAGCTAAAGGCAGATGCTTAACCATCTGAGCCACCCAGGTGCCCCTCAAATTTAACTTTTTGAAGGGAAGGAAGCCCCTACTTGCTAAATGATTCTAAACTGTTGTTTAGGCTCTTACAATTAGATCCTGAGATTTTATATAAATTAAATAAAGATTTAGTCTGTAGCTTTTCAGGTTCTCCGTAGGGTTGATTATACATAAAAATAATAAATACAAAGTGACCCCAACATTCTTTTAAATGTCACATCTTCCTATAATCTA
>NW_027706479.1:0-337 GCF_054177405.1 Leptonychotes weddellii | reverse complement strand
TTTGCTTAATAAAATAAGCCATAGAAAAAGAGTCTATACTGTATGATTCCATTTGTATAAAATTCTAGGAAATGCAAATACAGTGAGAAGGATCAGTTGTTGTGTGGTGGTCGTGGGACAGAGAAGACTGAGAGAAAGTGATTATAAAGAGACATGGGGGAATTTGAGGAGGTGATGGATTTGTTCACTAGCTTTATTGCGATGATGGCTTTGTGGGTATATACATATATCCACACTTACTAAATTTAAATATGTGCAGTTTATTGAACGTCATCATACCTCATAAAGCTGTGAAAATAAGTGAACGAACTGATGTCAGTTAAAAGAGACAGACTGT
>NW_027706478.1:0-337 GCF_054177405.1 Leptonychotes weddellii | reverse complement strand
AGCCAGACCCCAGCCAGACCCTCACACCCATCCAGGCCCCAGCCAGACCCCAGACTGAGCCAGGTACCCGGAAGCCTAGAACCTTGGGGGCCTATTCAGCTGGGGTCCTGCCAGCAGGATGTGCTGTCTGTCATGCTTGGCACACGGCCCAGCCCTGCGGAGCTAGCAGAAGGAGATTGGGGTTTTCACTGAAACCTTCCCCATTGAGCAGTGCAACCACTAAACCCAGGGTTAAGACCATATTAGTCCAATAAAACGGGTGCAGGTTGGTGCGGCTGGGGGCTTCTGGCTGGAGCCTTGCCTGCAGGGGCTCAGAGCTGCGGAATGGGCTCATAAT
>NW_027706477.1:0-337 GCF_054177405.1 Leptonychotes weddellii | reverse complement strand
GTTATTATGGAGATGGAGGTTTTCATTCTATCTAGGAGTGTCATTACTGGGTCATACAGTAACTATGCTTAATATGTTTTTATAATATCATTTTGGGTTTGTTTTGTTTTGTTTACATCTCCAGTATGCATTTGCCCACTCCCCATAAAGTCTCAAAAAGTGAAGAACTTACCCGTGGGGGAGGAAAAAAGGTACGCTCAGCCCAAAACTTTGGTTGCAACTATCACATAAGCAGAGCTCTAAATCATGACATCTCACACTGAGGTCATGATGTAATTTGCCTGATTTATTCAACTGCTTGAATAAAATGAGGCAAGCCATACTTGAAAGCTATAAA
>NW_027706476.1:0-337 GCF_054177405.1 Leptonychotes weddellii | reverse complement strand
TCTTCACAACAGCCCCATCAAGTAGATACTCTGTTATTCCCATTTCATGGATAGGGATCTCAAAAGTCACATGGTAAGTCAGTGAGACAGAAGGGCTGCAGTAGGCATCAAAGGAGCTGGCTTCTAATCCGAACTCTGTTTTTTTAATTTTTTTTTTTTTAAAGATTTTATTTATTTATTTGACAGAGAGAGAAATAGCGAGAGCAGGAACACAAGCAGGGGGAGTGGGAGAGGGAGAAGCAGGCTTCCTGCCGAGCAGGGAGCCCGATGTGGGACTCGATCCCAGGACCCTGGGATCATGACCTGAGCCGAAGGCAGACGCTTAACGACTGAGCCA
>NW_027706475.1:0-337 GCF_054177405.1 Leptonychotes weddellii | reverse complement strand
ACTTGATCCCAGCACTCTGGGATCATGACCTGACCCAAAGGCAGATGCTTAACTGACTGAGCCACCCAGGCATCCCTATTGTCTCCATTTTAATGAGGTTATCTCAGATAATTACATTGCCTGGAGAAATATAAACATTATAGTGATCACTTAGAATTTTGGTGTCTGGTTATAAACAAGACTTTTTCCACTACATGAAGGACTACAGATGGAGTCTTACAAGAGATGTAGGTGATATGGCATAATAAAATAAACTTTCACTTTGGAACAAACAGACCCAGCAAGCTCTATAGTCTTTGTCAAGTTGCTTTACCTTTCTGAGCCTGTACATTCATCT
>NW_027706474.1:0-337 GCF_054177405.1 Leptonychotes weddellii | reverse complement strand
GGAACCAGGCCCATGAGATACATATGAGAGCAGATGTGGGGTTAGCAGGATAGTCCCGAGTGGGAGACCATGCTCAAATGCAGAACCTGCTGGATTTCAACCACCTTCTTGAATTACCCAAGGATGTGCTCCCTAGAATCTACTTTAAGAATAAAGGACCCTCTAATTGAAGGCAATTCCCTTTCCCAGGCCCATTTACCATTGCATGTAATTATTGTAAATACTGGCTTGGAATAAGAGACTTTTCTTTTTTCCCCAAGCAGTTCTAGCATTCCCTTCCGCGGAACTAGGCAGCAATATCCCAACTCCGTGGGTAATAAACCAGTCCCCCTCAGTA
>NW_027706473.1:0-337 GCF_054177405.1 Leptonychotes weddellii | reverse complement strand
ATTCTGTTAAGAAATATGTTCTACACATCCCAGTTGAGTAGGGCCATACCACAGGAATTCTGCTCATCAAAATGGGATTGATTTGGCTTTCTCAGACAGAATATTGTCCCTACCCACTCCCCCCACCACACACCAAATCCATGTAGAGAAAATTTGCAGGGCCAGTTATCTGCATGTTGGGGGTTCTCCAGATGACAAAAGCCATTGGTGGAGAACGTACTTAATTGAAATCCCTTGCATGAAACCACGGAGGGGTAAATAATTCAGGAAGCCAGCTTGATGCTCTGAGAATGACACTTATGGGATATATAAAACTGAGACAATACGAATAACAGAA
>NW_027706472.1:0-337 GCF_054177405.1 Leptonychotes weddellii | reverse complement strand
CAATTATCATATGGTTTCACTTATTTGTGGAACATAATGAATAGCATGGAGGACATTAGGAGAAGGAAGGGAAAAATGGGGGGGGGGAATTGGAAGGAGAGATGAACCATGAGAGACTGTGGACTCTGAGAAACAAAAAGGGTTTTAGAGGGGAGGGGGTATGGGTTAGCCCGGTGATGGGTATAAGGAGGGCACGTACTGCATGGAGCACTGGGTGTTATACGAAAACAATGGATCGTGGATCACCACATCAAAAACTAATGTTGTGTTGTGTGGTGACTAACATAACATAATAAAATTAAAAACAAAAACAAAAAAAACCAGAGGTACAAATAAA
>NW_027706471.1:0-6075 GCF_054177405.1 Leptonychotes weddellii | reverse complement strand
CAAACAAACAAACAAACAAACAAACAAAAAGATATTACTTAAGACAGAAACTCTTAGTTAAGATATAAGTTAGATATGTTGATATTCTATATATTTATAAAAGATCATAATGAATTGTAGGGAACTGTTAGACTCAGTTTCAGTGTTACTGGAGGAAATGGATTTCTTTATACCGCATCCTAGGACCAAACTAATGATCAGAATCACATCTAGTGTGGCAGCGCTACAGCAAGAATTTAACTTCGTATTTTTCCCCAGTTCTGTTAGGATTCTATCTGGCCAGCAAGTACTGCAGGGCAGCTGCATACCCTGTAGGGAACCTAGGCGTAGGGAAAAGCCAGGCCAAGGCCGGCCACATCTGTTCCTGTTCTATGCAGTGTTATTCACTTCCACTATTTCTCAATTCTTGGCTGGTAACTTGGGAAAATACAGCAGGGTGTTTATATGTATGTAGTCTCTTCCTGCCAATATATAATTCACCTGCAGTCATCATTTTCCTTTTTAATGTTTATAATAACACAAATAACAGGTTTACTTAAGGAAAAGAAAAAGTAAAAAACCAGGAAATACTGATCAGCAAAAATAAAAAAATTATTTATGGTGACCCAAATTAAAAATAGTAACATAAATATATTTTCACAAATGGAATCATCTTGTATATACTCTTTATATCGTGCTTTCTTTCATAAATGGACTGATAATATTGTATCCCTGGCATCATTTAAATTGTCCTCAAAACTGAGGGCTGTTTCTCCTTTATGCCCTTCTCTAGTGAATATTACCCACTCTAAGATTTTACATTCCTCTTAAGGCAGTCCTAGTTTCCTATCCTGTCCTATGGAAGGCAATAACACCCACTGAAGATCCAACAAAATGATGTTAGAGAAGAAATGTTGTCCTGCGGAACTGAGTTCCTGTGAAAACTGTGTAG
The DNA here is from genome assembly GCF_054177405.1 of Leptonychotes weddellii. NCBI lineage: Eukaryota > Metazoa > Chordata > Mammalia > Carnivora > Phocidae > Leptonychotes > Leptonychotes weddellii. The sequence continues at coordinate 5,144 of NW_027706471.1, read as the reverse complement.
AAAGAGTAGCAGAACAATGGATGGGAAATAGAATGCTAAAAGACTCTATTCTTTCTGCAGCAGGAAAGAGGAGCAGAGAAAAGAGACTGGGCTTTTCCTGGAGTAGTGAAATTTATTCAAATTCCAGACAACACAAAAGCTGTGGAGAGTAAGTGCATCCAGAGGAGCAGAAGGCAGATGTTTTCCTCTCTATGTATAGGAGAATATTGGGTCACCAGCCAAAAGTTAACAAACACTTACAGATGGTTATGATGAACAATGTGTTCAGTAGGTCATTTATTCATAATTCCACAAAGGAGAGATGTTTTACTTTCAAATTTCTAAGATTATGGAAAAATACATATTATTTTGAGAATAGAGAAATATAATGAAGGAAATCATTATTCTATATGCTGTCTACTTAAGGTAACACTATCTCTTGTTTCTTTTTCAAAACTGGGATCATCGTATATTCCAGTTTTTAGCTTGTTTTTTCCTCTTATCAATATATATTTTTTTCAGTTGCACAGTGACTTGTTTTTCTATTTGATCTGAAACATGATAACTGAGAGAAGGTCCATAAACTCCAGCTGCTGCAAAACCTCCAGTTGCCCTGGTTCCTTGATTTACTGTCTTGATTGTTCAATTCTTACTTCAATTCTGTGAAATACCCCAGGATCCTTTCAATAAAATCTTCCTGTTATTTAAGTTAGGGAGTCTCTTTTAGGTGTTTGATACCAAGAAAACCTTAAGCAGTATACATAAGAATTATGGGAAAGATGAAGAAAAACAGGAAGACACTCAGATCTAGTAAAAGGTGTTGCTCGCCAAGGGGCAAGCTGAAATTAAACAAAAACAAAAATAAAAACCTTAATTTGAAACTGCATGAACAAGAGAGAGAAACAGAGAAATAGAATGCCATTAAAAAGAGAATTAGATCTTGCTGCCACAGGAAAAAATATTACAAATTGAGGACTTGGCATTTTCATTAATTTAGTAAATTTTATTCAGACCTTGGAAATATTTCAAACAAATAAACAAAAAATGACAAGATTTTTGGGAAGAGTGTATTATCTAGGACTCACTAAGGATTTTGGTGTTAGATGAACTAAACAACAGTAACTCTAGATTAGAAACTCTTTGAGCATTCTCCAGCTGGAAAAACCTCCAATGTGGAATAAGATTTATTGGATGAAATGCCAGCAAAGAGGCAGGGCACTGGTCAATATAGCAGGAAAGAAGACAAGATTGAGAATTGTTTCCTCAAAAAATATTTTTTTAACCTTTTTGTATTTTGCAAATATTCTAAATTAAGCATGAATAGAGCAGGATGCCATTTCCTTTAAAATAATATACATACTTTTTTATTAAAATTTAAAAGCTCACTAGAAAATTAGTTAACAATTCCCACTTCAGAAGGAAGATCTTGTAAACATACCAACTTGTCTTAGATGACTTTTGATATTACTCACTTAATTTTGTTAAAGAAACAGGGAGACCATTTTTAATTAAACTATTATTTATGGGCAGATGAAATTGGATGCATTAAGTCTCTAGGGTGAGTCCATTTGCTCTTAAGACACACAAAAAAATTTCCAGGGGGAAAAGAAACCATATGTGGATTCTTTTACATTTTGTGGATGGGCTATGAACCTAAATTTGCCCATTATAGTCCCCTCAAATTCAAGTTTTATATGACTGCCTGTGGTTGGTCTGTGTCCCATTCGATCAAGCTTTAAGCTTGCTACTCTATTTACTGCCAATAAATGTTCAGAATTTACTAGGGCACTAATGGATCTTGATCAGTGATCTCAATTCTTCAAACTCCGCAGCCATTATATTGTATACTTTTAGATATAGGTATGCCTCTTTTCTATTTGGCATAGAGGACAACATTCATAGGCAAATAAGGAGTCATCAAGAAGCTTAAATAGACTTCTGACTGTCAATTGATGTGGGAAACAAAGGTAAAAGAAAAATTTTTAAATTTCCTCACTACTTACAGCCCATTTGACAAGTCCTTGAAACAAGCAGAGTGACATTCCTCTAGGAACTCAGTTGCCTCTGTGTTGATACTTTGCTAAGGGCAAAAGGCAATCTTAGTCCAACCCCCAGGACCCTGTAAATCTACTTTAACATATAAAGTTCCTTTGGAAACTTCCTTTATCTCTACCCTCCAAGATACATGTTAGCAATCATCCCTCAAGCATATGACCCACCCATATATATCTGAAGGGGTTCATGACTAAGATTTTTTTTTAAACATTTAAATTTAAATTTAATTAATTAACATATAGTGTATTATTAGTTTCTGAGGTAGAGTTCAGTGTTTCATCAGTCTTATATAATACCCAGTGCCCATTGTATCACATGCCCTCCTTAATGTGCATCACCCAGTTACCCCATCCCTCCACCTCCTCCCCTTCAGCAACCCTCAGTTTGTTTCCTATGATTAAGAGTCTCTTAGGTCTGTCTCCCTCTCTGATTTTGTCTTGTTTTATTTTTCCCTCTGTTCCCCTATGATCCTCTATTTTGTTTCTTAAATTCCACATATGAGTGAGATCATATGATAATTGTCTTTTTCTGATTGACTTATTTTGCTAGCATAATACCCTCTAGTTCCATCCAGATTTTTGCAAATGACAAGACTTCATTTTTTTGATGGCTGCATAATATTCCATTGTATATATATACCACATCTTCTTTATCCATTCATCTGTTGATGGACATCTGGGCTCTTTCCATAGTTTGGCTATTGTGGACATTGCTGCTGTAAACATTGGGGTGTAATCAGATCACTACATTTGTATCTTTGGGATAAATACCCAGTAGTGCAATTGCTGGATTTTAGGGTAGCTCTATTTTCAACTTTTTGAGGAACCTCCATACTGTTTTCCAGAATGGCTGTATCAGCTTGCATTCCCAACAGTGTAAGAGGGTTCCCCTTTCTCTGCATCCTCACCAACATCTGTCATTTCCTGACTTGTTAATTTTAGCCATTCTGACTGGTGTGAGGTGGTATCTCATTGTGGTTTTGATTTGTATTTCCCTGATGCTGAGTAATGTTGAGTATTTTTTCATGTGTCTGTTGGCCATTTTTATGTCTTCTTTGGAGAAATGCATGACTAAGGTTTTATTAGAGGGTAGTTAGTGATCTTTTCCCAACAATAGGTAGCCCCCTCAAGGTCCTGGAAAACTTGCTTCCAAAATTCCTTAGAAAATTATGCTATCCCTAACCCCCTCCCAAATAGAAAGTATATAATCAGCCACTCCTCATGGTCCCAGTGCAGCTCTTTCTTCCCAAGGTTCCTGTCCCTGTGCTTTAATAAAATCACCTTTTTGTACCAAAGACATCTCAAGAATTCTTTCTTGGCCATTGGCTTTGAACCCTAACATCTTTCCTACATCAAATTACCATTACTGGGCCCAATTACACTGGTACTATGGAGAGTTATACTAGTTTTAGAATAGCAATTGAATAGACAGTTACATGTCTGTGGAGTTTGCATTTACTTCTGTTTTTACTCCAAGACATTAATAAAGAGTAATGAATCTAGTGACTTTGAATGTATTAACTATGAAATGGAGACAAGAGAGTTGAAATGGAGTCTCTTTAAAACCCCATGCCAGGGCAAAGGGATAGGAGGTAGGTAAAGGAGTGGGGAAGGGAGAACAATAAAGATGGAGAAAAGCTGATTTATTTTATTTTTTTAGGCAGGGTTCCCCAGATAAACCTGAGAAAAGGGAAAGGAGACTTAATACCCATGAGCAATATTATTTGTAGCTTAAGTTAATTAAAGCCATATCAGAAATTGATTTATAAACATTCTTTGGTATGGCTTTGTGGATTTTCTTTTACTTTACAGTTTATGTTACACTTGAAAAGTTCCAACCTTGTCTTGGCAGAGGTAAGAAGAAATGATGACTTTCCATTCTTTCAAGCTTTATGATTTTAAACAGTGTAGGTCAAATCTGCTAGTAGATTTAAGGGCCTCATTTAGGAATCAGAGGTAAAGAGAAAAGCTCAGATTAGATTGTTAAGTGCAAGAACAGATTTTAAGGCAGGAAGCAAGATGGAAATTGAGTAAAAAGACCAATTTTTCCTGAAAATAGTGTTGGGGTGCCCAGAACTCCTTTTTATCACATGCTAAAGTCCAATTGACTGTGTTCCATTGTGTGCAAAATTACTTTTAGAATAGATTTATGGCCTTGCATGAGGTTGCTTCTGTGAATCATCTTTGGTCTTCTCTTTTTATGTCCATATCCTTATTTAGCTCCTTAGCTTTTATGAGGTCAACTCCACCCCCAACACAATTAATTACTAGTATACTTTGCTCTATACATAATTGGCATAAAAAATAATTCTATCTCAAGTTCTGGTCAATGAGTATAACCTTATAGTTGCCAGATAACTACCAAAAACTCTGAGGAGTACCAGAAGGATATACTATACATATATGTAGAAACCTGAAATCCTTTTTTACATTATCATTTCATCAAAGAATAGTTTCCTGGACCATTATTACTGGCTTCCTGTGGAACTGATTTTATTGAATTAACTGTTTTCCTTAGGGTGCCAGTTGCGTAGTGTGCATGTTGGCATAATGAGATCAGTATTCTTTCTGAATGAAAGATAATAACTGGTTAGATGATTGATTCAGGCCCTTTGCCTCATTCCTTTTTGCCATGAGAGGAAAGGGATACTGAACCAAGCATTTTCTGGCACAAGAACATTGGGTTGATATCATTTAAAACTCTCTCCAAATACTTACACTTTTCTCTGGGTTTAGGACCCAGGGTATTTTTTAAAATTTAATTTAAATTTATTATGTTACATTAGTCACCATACAATACATCATTAGTTTTTGATGTAGTGATCCATGATTCATTGTTTCCATGTAACACCCAGTGCTCCATGCAGTACTTGCCCTCCTTAATACCCATCACGGGGCTAACACATCCCCCTAAGCCCCTCTAAAACCTCAGTTTGTTTCTCAGGGTCCATAGTCTCTCATGGTTTGTCTCTCCCTCCCAATTTCCCCCCCTTCATTTTTCCCTTCCTTCTCCTAATGTCCTCCACGCTATTCCTTATGTTCCACAAATCAGTGAAACTGTATGATAATTGACTTTCTCTGCTTGACTTATTTCACTTAGCATAATCTCCT
>NW_027706470.1:0-337 GCF_054177405.1 Leptonychotes weddellii | reverse complement strand
AATAATAAAGATCAGAGCAGAAATTAAGGAAATAGAAACCAAAAGAACAGTAGAACAGATCAATGAAACTAGGAGCTGGTTCTTTGAAAGAATTGACAAGATTGGTAAGCCCCTGGCCAGACTTATCAAAAAGAGAAGAGAAAGGACCCAAATAAACAAAATCATGAATGAAAGAGGAGAGATCACAACCAACACCAAAGAAATACAAACAATTATAAGAACATATTATGAGCAACTCTATGCCACCCAATTAGATAACCTGGAAGAAATGGATGCATTCCTAGAGATGTATCAACTACCAAAACTGAACCAGGGAGAATTAGAAAACCTGAACAGA
>NW_027706469.1:0-337 GCF_054177405.1 Leptonychotes weddellii | reverse complement strand
CCATATAAAAAGCTCATTTATTTGTGCATGAATAAATGACTAAAAAAAATAATAAATGACTATACTCCAAACATATAATAACAGCCATGAGGCTCCCTGCCCTTTGATGCGCTAACAAACAGTATGAGTTGCACAGTCTAGAATGTTATATAAATAATAATTATGACATCATAGATCCAAGGCAAGGGATATGACATTTACTATGAATGAATCATTTTTCTTAGAAGGTTTTATTTGAATTCTTCTCTTTCCTTTTCACCTTAGGGTGTGTGGGGGAGTGGTGGTGTTTATTTGATTTTATCTTACTGTTCACGTATCTTCCTTTTTTTTTTTTTTT
>NW_027706468.1:0-337 GCF_054177405.1 Leptonychotes weddellii | reverse complement strand
ATATCTCTCCTGTCAGTTATTAACATTGTTTACATAAAACAAAACAGGATGCTTTATTTTGGGTTACAAAATCTAATTATGAGTGTGACTCCATAGTTCTATTAGAAAAGTACAGATATGGTTTCCAAATTAAAGTCATTTTTTTTTTTTTTTAAGATTTTATTTATTTGCGAGAGAGAGAATGAGAGACAGAGAGCATGAGAGGGAGGAGGGTCAGAGGGAGAAGCAGACTCCCTGCTGAGCAGGGAGCCTGATATGGGACTCGATCCTGGGACTCCAGGATCATGACCTGAGCTGAAGGCAGTCGCTTAACCAACTGAGCCACCCAGGTGCCCCC
>NW_027706467.1:0-337 GCF_054177405.1 Leptonychotes weddellii | reverse complement strand
GGATCATGACCTGAGCCGAAGGCAGTCGCTTAACCAACTGAGCCACCCAGGCGCCCCATCCCATTTGATTTTTAACTTCTGGGTTGTTGTATTAGTTTTGTATGATACAAATGTACAGGGTTCAAATTTTTATTGCATTTTTTTAAAAGAAAAAATGAATTAAAAAGATGGCAAATACTGCAAAGCTGAAACATGGTAACTTTACAAACACCCAGCTATCATGGAGTAACTAAATACTGGATTTGATGTTGAAAGACTTAGTTTGAATACTTACTATAACCCTTATTATATAAGACATCTTGAAATTTCTTAGGGTGCTCTTTCTTTTCCTGGAAAA
>NW_027706466.1:0-337 GCF_054177405.1 Leptonychotes weddellii | reverse complement strand
TGAGAATATTTTCACAGTGTTTAGGATAAAATTAAGTACTTTATACCATATCAGTAATTTCTGATTGAAAGCATTGACATAACAAAGCTTTTATTCTAAATGTATTTTAAGCAATTAAATGTAAAATTGAAAGCATTAATCTGAGAGAGGAGAAGTGTTCAGTCAAATGCTTGTTTCTCCCCCCTCACTGTGGAAAACCTGTCGAAATTTGCCTTTGTTCATTTTGCAGCTAGTACTGAGGTTTCTTTACCAACTATAAAGCTCCGGGCACAGCTTTTCTTTATTTCTTTTTTTTTTTTACCTTTCTTTTTTAAAGTTTGTTTGTTTGTGTATTTAT
>NW_027706465.1:0-337 GCF_054177405.1 Leptonychotes weddellii | reverse complement strand
GATGGAATGTTCTGAATATATCTGTGAAGTCCATTTGGTCCAGTGTGTCATTTAAAGCCTTTATTTCCCTGTTGATCTTTTGCTTAGATGATCTGTCCATTTCAGTGAGGGGGCAGTTAAAGTCCCCTACTATTATTGTATTATTGTTGATGTGTTTCTTTGATTTTCTTATTAATTGGCTTATATAATTGGCCGCTCCCATGTTAGGGGCATAGATATTTACAATTAGATATTCTTGTTGGATAGACCCTTTAAGTATGATGTAGTGTCCTTCCTCATCTCTTATCACAGTCTTTGTTTTAAAATCTAATTTATCTGATATAAAGATTGCCACCTC
>NW_027706464.1:0-337 GCF_054177405.1 Leptonychotes weddellii | reverse complement strand
AGGGGTCAGGATAGACTGGGTCACATACAGAAGCACCAGTGGGGGTGTCCCGAGGCTTCACGTGTGCCGTTGGGCCTACCTGGTGCTGTTTTGTGGTCCCCCTCATGGGTATAGGTAAGGACGGATGTGTGGATGGCTACCACGCGCGTGTCTTCCTCGCCTTCCCAGGAGACTCCACAATTTCTGCCAGCTTTGTGTTCCTCAAAGTCAGGAGGAAAGGGAGGCTATTGCCCATGCCAACCGAGGAGGAAGCTCCTGGTTTACACAGCCCTGACCTGGCAGGTTTGCGGGGTGCTGGGCAGGGGCAGAACTGTGAGGAACGGAGAGAAATAACGTG
>NW_027706463.1:0-337 GCF_054177405.1 Leptonychotes weddellii | reverse complement strand
AGAACTCATTTGCCTCGTCAGATATGGGGACGGAACTTCTCATCATATTTTTTCACTCTGGACTTCTAAAAGCCTGATGATGATTCCACTGGTGTTTCTTCCATCTCTGTTACACAAGAGGAAAGCATCTTCTAACTCAATTAGCATGCTAAAGAATGGGTTTGGTTTTGTGCTCCATTAAAGTCAACTAAATGGATGCGCCGCATGTCTTTATTTCAAAAATAAAGCTGAACAATTAAATCCCATGTCTCTTTGCTCAGCTTTTGATGCCACACAAAGCTTTCCCACTTGCTGCCTTTGGATGTAATGTTAACAAAGTCAGTTAACATCAAGCACC
>NW_027706462.1:0-337 GCF_054177405.1 Leptonychotes weddellii | reverse complement strand
TGTGTCTCTTCCTCGGGGCGGGGGGGCTTGTGTGTGTGCGCGTGTGTGTGTCTCTTCCCTAGGGTGGGTGTGTGTGTGTGTGTGTGTCTCTCTCTTCCCTGGTTGGCCCGGTTGGCCCTGCATGGTGTGTGTGTGTGTGTGTATGTGTGTGTGTGTGTCCTCCCCAGGGAACTGTGGGAATACCAATTTGGGGTTTCTTTCCCTGACCTCACCACACCTTACTCCAACTAGTATGATTAGAACAATCACGTGTGCTTCAACATGGTTGCGACAAGGATGGATTTTCTGAGGCATGAATAGCAGTGCAGTGGCTAACATACAGAGCTGTAGTTCGTCA
>NW_027706461.1:0-337 GCF_054177405.1 Leptonychotes weddellii | reverse complement strand
TTACTGAATAGATTCTGTTCTTCAAAGATAGCAGGAGGGGAAGAATGAAGGGGGGGAATCGGAGGGGGAGACGAACCATGAGAGACTGGACTCTGAAAAAAAAACTGAGGGTTCTGGAGGGGAGGGGGGTGGGGGGATGGGTTAGCCTGGTGATGGATATTAAAGAGGGCACGTTCTGCATGGAGCACTGGGTGTTATATGCAAACAATGAATCATGGAACACTACATCAAAAACTAATGATGTAATGTATGGTGATTAACATAACATAAAAAAAAGAATGGCAAAAAAAAATAAAATAGTGATGAGATAAGAATATGAAAAAAAAAGATTCTGTTC
>NW_027706460.1:0-6076 GCF_054177405.1 Leptonychotes weddellii | reverse complement strand
AAAAAAACAAAAAGACAGGCCTGACAAGAGTAAAAGTGAAAGATGGAAAGATTAAAATTCATGTCACTAACAAGAAATTCTACCTTCAATTTAGTTCTTATTAAAGGGAGAACATCTGCAAAGAGCATGGGCCTTAAAGTCAGACAAGTAAGTCTAAATTCCTGTTAGCCACTTACTGTGGTACCTCTGTGCCTCAGTTTGCTCATCTATAAAATGGGGGAAATAATACCAACCTCAAACAATTTTAGTAAGGATTAAAGATAATACATAAAGCATCTGGTACAAAACAGATATCCAAATAAGAGTTCTCTTTTTCCTTCCCTTTTTTTATTTAGATTATGGACACATTGATTATAGTTTAAACTAAAGCAAAATCAAAAGTTCATGCTTACCCAAATAGGACTTCAAATGGTCAAGTTATAGAGCTAATCTGGAAAACATATTAATACTGCTCATCTATTGAACTATTTAAATAGAAAGCAGAAGATATAATGGTAACTTAAATTCACAGCTATTAAACAGCTTATTCCCTACATTGGATAAACAGTGCATATATCAAATTATTTATCTTCCATTATTCATGTTAGGCTTTAATTTTCATGTATTTTCATTCTGCACAAATGTGCCCCAATCATTTATTAATATAATTATGTTTCTTGCAAAAACAGGAACTGGAGAATGATTCTTCAGCCACACTTTTCATAACTTAACTGATAAAGGAAAAGCAGACTGTAAGTGTATATGAGGCAAACAAAGGGAGGGAAACTCACAAAAGAGCATTAAGGCTTGGAAGAGGTATTTTTCTACCTATACTTTTTCCAAGTGTTGCTACAGCTCTTTGAACTAAATTGCCATATGAAATCCCCAGATAATTGTATTACTCTACTGAATATTATAATTGAGAAGGGCCTGATCCTAAAGAGAATAAACTGTTATCTGAAATAAACCACTTCCACTCACTAAAGAACCATTTAAAGCTCTGAAGAGTTATATAAACATTTTAAAACCAAACTTTTAAAAATAGGGCAGAAATTTAAGTCAATGAATTAAACTTCTGAATAATTATTTTTTTACTCAAGATAAAAGGGAGGGGTGGGAGAAACGAAGCATAACATAGATACAAAACCAAAGTAGCTGTTAACAAAGACTCAAAACGAGGATAAAGGAGAAAGTTGATTGACCCCTGAATATATCAAAGTCACAACAGCACAGAAGAAAGTCATACGATATGTAAAAAAAGGGCACAACTTTTACCGATTTTTTTTTAAATTCAGAAACACACTCTTTCATTACTATGTACATTATGGCATGCAAAGAGGTTTATTTTAAAATAAACGCATCCTTCACTCTAAGATTAGTATTCTATGAAATAAATTTTAGTGTGAATGTGTATATTTTATTGGTTAACTTTTACCATCTTTTTAACAATGTAACAACTTGAAAACACTTCAAACATGAAAACAGGCTTCCCTTTTATCCAAAATCTCCTTTAATTACACATAATACATGAAAATACATTTACTAGTTTTTTCAGTATTAACAACAGAAATAGCTAACTAGAGGAATAAAATTTCCAGGCAAATGGAAAGAATGCATTTGACTTAGGTTATGCATTTTATAACCAATACATAATATTGGAGTCTAAATTACATGCAAAGCACCGTGCTAAGTAGACACTTAAGTCCATAATCAAAGATTTATAATTTGCTAAAGGTAACAGGCCATAAATGCAGAAAAAGTTAAGAATTCCAGCTCTGCAAGAATAAAAATGCCACTTACTACTCAACTTCTCTATACCTCAGTTTCATTATCTGTGAAATGGCGATAACAAAATAATACCTGCTTTCACGGGGCTGTTTTGATGATTAACTGGGTTAGAATATGTAAAATGCTAGGAACTGTCCCTAATACACAGGAAAACTCAGTGTTAGCTATTTATTACTAATACAAAGACACAGGTTAAATGGGAATATGAACACAGAGACCTGATATAACCAGTGGTAAAATTTTTCCAAAAAAAAAATTGGGAGTCTCGATAAAACACTAAGTATGCAGATCATAAATCAAAAAGCATAAATTTTATATCTAATGTTACTATAAATTTTAGTCATGATTTACTTGAACTTTCATCAGATCCATTCTATAGCTACATCATTAAAACAAAGATAATACAGTTGTTTTATTTGCTAAAGCAACCTGAAACAAATTTCTCAAATGTACCATCTCCGGGTTAAATACACTTATTTGGAGGTAGAATCATAAAATCTTAGAGCTCAAAAGAATCTTAACACAGTTATAAACCCTTTTCTGACCTAGTTACCTACCTTCTTCTACACTTACCTCTTTGCATTCAAATATTAAAACCCCGGGACATTCTTTTCAAACCTCATCAGTAAATATGCATCTCTTGAGTTATTCACCTTGTCCTGAAATTGTTTATGGTTCCTGTTATTGTACATGTTATTAAAAATTCACATCAGTGCCTACTATTCTTCTAAGCTTAATAACTGGCTCTGCTACTTCATAATTATTTTCTTAAATTACAGCTGTAACTAGAAATAATCATTTCTATTCTGTGATATTTCATGCTATAGCCTGAACAACTAGGTTTTACAGGGAATTTAACAACGCATATTAAACTGTTTGATTATGAAACTTACAGTAGGCATCTGCAATCTGAAGTTCCTAGATGGACTTCAAGGGGTCCAAGATATTTTAGGTATTTTATCATATTTTCAAATGGGGCTTTTAGAAACAAAAAAAGGCTAATTAAGAACCACTGACTTAAAGAAAAAGGATTAATTTTAACCGTCCAGAAAATAAAATTACTTCAGTATTATAAGTTGGTTTTCAATACCATTATTATTTAATATAATTAACTTGTTATTAATAAACAAACCCCTCTTAGGGTGGCTGCCCAGCTACCAGTGATCCCATCTTCCCAGAGAAAGGCTATAAATACAGGAGAAAAGTGTACACCTAAGACATACTTCCTTGGGTACAGGTGATTGATCTAGAAGCTGAAAAGGCATCTAGGCTGTTTAATCAGATTCTTTCCTTCAGAAATCTGAAACTACAACACTTAGTATCAAGATGACAAATAATAAAGGAATATGAGTGCCAGAGAAACACAGATCCAATACGTTAGAACTTAAAGATACCATAAGGATTCTTCTCCCATCACTGCTCCCATCACTGCTCCATTCTCCTAAATTGGGCCCAATTCAAACCTATGAAATGAACTAGTAATTGACATCACTAGCTAGTATCTCAAGACCGTGCATCCCTTTGAGGATTAAATTCTCACTGTATATGAAGAGCTATTATAAGAATATATGTAAGAATTATCTTTGTTTAAGCAAATTTAATAACTTTTGCTTGATTTTATTCAAAACAGTATTTCTAGAAGAGAACAAAGTACCTTAAGACCGCATTAAAGTCGTACAAGAGAGGATGTTTCTGGAGAGACTTCCCAAAATCTGAAAGACTACCAAGTCCTTTGGCTAGGAACATTAAGTTACTAATCTGCAACTAATCACATCCTTTCATAGTCCATTGGTTTCATCATGCAGATGTAAACATCACTCCACTCAAAACTAAGAAACGGGCGCCTGGGTGGCTCAATTTGTTAAGTGAGCGACTCTTGATTTCGGCTCAGGTCCTGGGATTGAGCCCCACGTCGGGCTCCGCACTCAGCATGGAGTCTGCTTGAGATTATCTCTCCGTCCCCACTGCCCTCCCGCTCGTTCTCTCTCTCAAGTAAATAAATAAATCTTAAAAAAAATGGATGAGGCTTTTCTAAAGAAACCCGTATTTCCTCATTTTCTCCATTATCTAACCCCATTTTTTCACCCCCATTGTACCTCTTTTAATGTGGCACTCTCCTCTTGGGGCTACTTGCTTTCTTGCCCTACTCTATGCCTTATTATCTTCAGGGACAAAAAGTGAACTAGCTAATTTTAAAAATGTTGATATAAGTTAGGTCAAGAAATATGCTTTATGTTACAGCCTAGTACATACAGACACACACAAACAATTAAGATGAAAATTTCATAGAACAATAGTTTAATACAGTCTGATATTTTCTATTCTATTTCATTCTTTTAAAATAGTGATCCCAGGGAGCCTGGGTGGCTCAGTCAGTTAAATAGGTGACTCTTGATTTCAACTCAGGTCATGATCTCAGGGTTGTGAGACGAGCCCCGCGTCAGGCTCTCTCACCCTCTACCCCTCCCCCAACAATGCACACACATGCGCTTTCTCTCGCTCTCTCTCAAATAAATCTTCAAAAAATAAAATACAATTACAAGGTGCCACATAGATTTCACAAGGTAAGCTATAACTCACAGCTTAACAAAATATATATAAGAAGTTCACCATGACCAAGTATGAAGATCGGTTTAACATTCAAAAATCAACCAGTGTAATACATCATATTAAAAAGTAAAATCGCATGATGATCTCAATAGAGACATAAAAAAGCACATAAAAAAGTCAACACCATACATGGAAAAATAACTCTCAACAAACTAGGAACAGAAGAGAAGTTCCTCCAAACTACAAAGGACATCTATGAAAATCCTACAGCTAAAATCATACTTAAAGATGGAAGACTAAAACATTTTATCCCTAAGACAGAGACAAGACAAGGATATCTGCTCTTACCACTTCTATTCAGCATTGTATTGGAGGTTCTAGCCAACACAATAAGGCAAGAAAAAAAAAGACATTCTGTTCAGAAAAGAAGTAAAACTGCCTTTTTTCCCAAACGACATGATCATCTGTATAGAAAACCATACAGAATCCTCTAAAAAGCTATCAGAACTAATAAATGAGTGTAGCAAGGTTATAGGATATAAGAGCAATATTAGAAATAAAATCAATTGAAGAGACACAGGAATCAAATGAAAGCACTCCTGATGGCTAAAGCCGGAACAATTTGGGCAACAAAATAAATTATTAGATTATAACTCAAAATATAAAATAAATATACCTGAGTATACATAGATATAAAAACATGATTGAATAAATAACTGGGAGAGAAGAGATAAATCTCCCATACAGAAAAGTTCCAAATAACTTAAGTTTTCTCTATTCCAACCTCAGGGAAGTGGAACATAACCCTTCATTTCTTTTTTGTGTGTGGCTGCTTTTCTTTCCAAAGTATACAGTATGACAGTGGGCAAAAGAGTAACTTTACAGTTGAGAATCTGACAAAGGCCAACATCAACAATAAGACACGTTGATAGCATGTACTTCTGATATGACATAATAAAAATGGCATTTGACTCTGTGGTCTTGCCAAAAACCCATAACCCATTCTAATCATGAGAAAAACATACAAATACTGATTGAGAGACACTGAACAAAATATCTAACCAGTACTACTGAACTCTCAAGATCATCAAAGAGAAGGAAAGTCTGAGAAACTGTCATAGTCGGGAGTCTAAAACAAAATGATGACTAAATATGTGATATTGACAATGAGATCCTGGAACTAAAAAAGGACATTAGGTAAAAAACTTAGGAAATGCGAGCAAAGTATAGGCTATAGTTAACAATAATTTATAAATATAGGTTCATTAATTGTGACAAATGTACCTTACTATTTAACATATTAATAAGAGATGGGACTCCAATACTACTGAATCCTGTCCTTTTTCAATGTTTTAAAATAGTCCATGAATAGCTAATCCTTAAAATCTGTTTTTCTCAACCATAGAAAATCTGTCATGCATACCTTATTTCAAAGGGGTACATGAAAAGCTCTAGTGATTCATGAAAACTGCTTGAGAGCATAAACCCAAAGCATAACACAGGAGTAAATTCTTACTAAGACTATGAGAAGCCTAGGGTGCCTGGGTGGCTCAGTTGGTTAAGTGACTGCCTTCAGCTCAGGTCATGATCCTGGAGTCCCTGGATCGAGTCCCACATCGGGCTCCCTGCTCTGCAGGGAGTCTGCTTCTCCCTCTGACCCTCCACCCTCTCATGTACTCTCTCTCATTCTCTCTCTCTCAAATAAGTAAATAAAATCTTTAAAAAAAAAAAAAGACTATGAGAAGCCTAATAAAAATCT
>NW_027706459.1:0-337 GCF_054177405.1 Leptonychotes weddellii | reverse complement strand
CCACAGGCACACAGCAGGTGCTGAAGGAAGGCGGTTCTGGGGAGGGTTCTGGGGAGGCTCCGGTGGTGGTGACCGCCAGCTCCAGGCCAGGCCCCAGGAGATACAACAGCGAACAAGACAGAGCCCGACCCTGAAGAAGGGCTGACCCTCCAGGGCCAGCAGAGACTGGAATCACCAAGGAATGTGGTTGGTGTAACAGTGTGTCTGTCCTAAAAGCCTGGGGAGCACAGGGAGCTGAGAGCAGAGGGTGTGGGGCAGGGCACCTGGTGGAGAGGGCACAATTTGTAAGTCTGGCCACCCAGCCTGGGGTGGTGTTCACAGAACAGAAACAGAGTTC